>NC_034594.1:51760538-51767954 GCF_900095145.1 Mus pahari
CCCTCCCTTCCCCTCCCCTCCCTTCCCCTCCCCTCTCCTTTCCTTAGAATTTATAGTTATAGAGACATTTTCTATGTAGTAGAGGATGTTTAGAAATTGTTGTGTATTAAGAATTTTGTGTTAGTATTACATATGTCAAATAATTCATGTTTTTCAAAACCCTTTCAGAATAACTTCTTAGTAACTCCATGAAATGTACAAAGTAGATATTATAAGCCTCATTTCCCATATGAGGATCAGAGGTATCCTTAAGTAATCTGGTTCCTGGGCTTAGTTGAATGGACTTGAACCGAGGCTCTGGAGCTTATTTTGTGTCAGTTGGAATGAGTGTTCCATCACCCCTCCCTCCAGTGGTTCCCATGGCTGTGTTCCTCAGCTATTGGTCTACATCCAGTATCCAAGAGATCACCACTGATCGAGGATAATCCTTAAGTAAGTAGATTCCTGGGCTACATCTAAAGACATAACAGATCCCCGATGGTCCTTAAAATTTCGGAATCACTTATTTCCTTAGGTGATTAGAGCAGTGGGGCTTAAAGAAGACCTGACAAGGGCACCGGAGATTGGCTCACATTAATGAGACTTAAGCTCACAGGGTGGGGTGGGGGAGGGTCGAGAGAGAACAACACGGTTGGTCAGGACACTAAGTATTGGTACTGCCCTGGGTGGGGCAGTAAAACAGAAAGCAACCAGCTGTGGAAAGAGAAGCGAGGGTGATGTTCCACAGGCCAGGAAAGGGAGGGATGAGAGAGAGTGCAGACATCTTTGGAAAGTAGAGCAGGAAGTAGCAAAAGTAACTGAGGGGGGAAAAGGAAGGGTAAACCAGTGTGAGGAGGGAGATAAGTGTATGAGGGGGAAAAGGAAGGGTAAACCAGTGTGAAGGAGGGGGAGGAGTGTATGAGGGGAGGGGCATGCAGGCTGGCAGGGAAAAGGGGAAAAATAAAACAAGGGCGTGGGTAAGCCACAAATGGGAGTTAGAGGGCCTTTCTCTCAGGGTATCTTTGGCCCAGGCGTCTGATGACTGGTCCTTGTCACTGCGTCATAATCGTCATGCAACAGAGTGGCAGTGAGTAGATCTGTAAGGCTGTAACTCTCTGGACACTGTTGGGATCCCAGTCACATCTGAATCTAGACATGGGGTTAAGTGAGTTAAGAACTATAGTGCTTCTATCAGGAAAGACGGGACAAAAAAAAATAATCTTAGGATGAAAAAAAAAAAAAGACAAAATTTAAGGACAGTGAACAATTAGTTAATTAATTTAAGCTCAAATGTTCTTTTGAAAAATAATGAGAAAAATAGAAGTAAGCCACAGACTGGAAGACTTACATGCCCAGGCATCCTACCCTGAGTTTAGAATAAATTCTTAAATCAGTAATAAGAAAACAATCAACTTTTAACAAGATCAAAAGACTTGAACGAACAGTTTGTGGGACAAACTGAAGAGGGAAAACATGCATATGAAAAGACACCATCATCTGCCACCAAGGCAGGGTCAAATGTAAATAATAAGATACCAGCACTTAAAATGACTAAAGCCTGCCATCATCCGTGGGGACAGTGTACAATGCTAATTCTTATTCACTGCCTGTAGGAAGACAGGGTGCTAAGGTAACTTCAGAATGGAGTTTGTAAGTTCATATGCAATATAAGTGTGGTGTGATATATGCCTTAAATCCCAGAATGTTAGAGGCAGAGGCAGTCAAGATTCTGTAAGTTTGAGGCCAGCTTGTTCTGCAAAGCAAGTTCTAAGCTAGCCATGGTTATATAGTAAGACTCTATGCAAAAATAAAACATACATACACACACACACACACACACACACACACACACACACACACACACACTCCAGTATTTATACTGGTAGGTGTTCATCCAACTGACCCAAAAACATGCTCACAGAAACCAATATGAGCATTTTTTTCAGCAGTCTTATCTATAATGTCACCAGAGATGTCTTTTAATAGACTACTGGGCAAATCAGCTAAGACCCTCTGTATAATGGAAGACTATCCATTTGCAGAAAGAGTGAGTTGTCATTCATAGTTAGCCTGTGAATCTAAAAATGAATATTGCTAAGGGAGAGAAACAGGTCACTGCTACATGGTTGCCTCATGCGATTCCATTTATATGACATTCCGGAAAGATAAAACCATAGAGATAAAAAGTAGATCAGTGGTTGCCAAGGGTAGGGGTAGAGGTTGACTAGATGAGGTGCAGAGGGTTACATTTTAGGGCGGTAAAACCATTCTCTGAGCTATGTCACTTGTGGAATCAGGACACTATGTATTTACCAAACCACACGGAATTTTATAGCCCAGAGAGTGAAATCTTAAAGCATGAAAATTAAAGAAATTCAATTAGGAGACCAAAAGGTTCCAGGATGTAATGCAGACAGTAATGAAAGGAATCTAAGTGCATTACAAATGTGTGACATAACCCCACTGAACAGGGTAGGAAGATGGAGCTGACATAGGCAGCTTTGGAAGTAGACGTAGCTGTAAGACTAGGCAAGGAGCGTGAGTACTGCACGCAGTCTGGGTGGTAAAATCTTCAAGCCACTGTACTGGTATAACAAGCTGAAACAAATCAGTAATGGATACGAGTTCCTAGGACCACACTGCTAGAGAGGATTAGTACACAGGGCAAGAGGGGAGATTAGAATGAACCATGAGGTTCGGCTCAAAGCTGGCACCATCAGCATGAAATTCATGTTTGGCCAGTTAGCTAGGCAGATAAACCCGCTTATCCCACCTTATGCACATACCTTCTCTAATTCAGTGTGCTTAATGGGTCTACAGGCCACAGCACCCAAGTATCAGTGAGCACAGCTGTTCCCTGGCTCTCACCGTTTAAGGACATATTTAAATAAGAGCTAGAGAAATTTCTTGAAGAAAAGACCAATTCTCAGACTCGCTTGAGTAATATACAAGAGGAGCTGGGAGCATCTCACTGCCAGGAAATAAGCCAATGCTCAATTAATAGAGTGTTAGAAGTGTATTGGATGAATGCCAGAAACAACCGAGAGAGCTCCACATGGCCAGAGTTGAGACACTGTGAGTGATAAAACATGTGCAGTAGTAGTATTACTGAAGTATAAGATATCAATCAACCCAGGACTTCCTGTTGATGCAATTCAAAGCTTGAATGAATGAATGAATGAATGAATGAATGAGAAAGCATACTCCATGCCTACAAAGTCCGAATAACATATGTGGTCACCCTTCCCTATCTTGCAAGGATGAACTGCATACTGTGATTCACTCTACAGTTTGGAAATGGGAAACAAAAAATGAACTTTCTAGTGGTTTTTTTTTTTTTTTTTTTTTTTTTCTTTTTTCTAAGTTGTTGTTGTTGTCTGGATTCTTTCTGCGTNTGGAAATGGGAAACAAAAAATGAACTTTCTAGTGATTCTTTGATTTTTTTTTTTTTTTTTTTTTTTGCTAAGTTGTTGTTGTTGTCTGGATTCTTTCTGCGTATCTGAGTCTCATCCCCTCCATGCATCTTCCCTTAGTTACTCCATAGGGTGCTGTTCTTCCATTTCTCTAAAATGATGTGCTCAGGATACCCAAAGGAGAGCAGCCAGTACAATTCCATTTAAACATTTTTATTTTTGTAAATTTTCATTCATCATGGGCCTGCTACTCTTGATGCATAAGAATCCCATGCAGCCAAAGAGTTACAGTCCAGAAAGAGAGAATGCAATGATTGATTAATTAATGCTACATAGAAATTATGGATCCACCTTTAAGATGGTCCTTTAAAGTACTAACCGACCCCCTCTGTCCCCGAGAATGTCTGTACATTTGCATGCTACACTAGGTCTTAAGGAAAAGAGAGCGGCTAGTTTGCAAGACTACATAGTGTTGTGAACAGCATGGACCAAGGCCTACAGCGTATTCATAAATGAGATTGCTGGATGGTAGGAGATGACCCTGGGAGGCCAAGTTGAGGTCAGACTCTGTAGAGCCATACCAAAGAGTTGAGGAAGAGATGATATTAAATAATGGATACAAAAGAACTGCATGATATGGGCTACGCAGGGGACATACTCAAGTTATAGCAACCATCATGACACCATTATTGTCTTTATTTAACCATCTTTTAAGGAGTATACAGGATCTCATGGTATCTCTTGCTAGCCTGGAGTCTATGTAACCTTGGATGAATAAGTCTAGAATTCCCTTCCTGAAAATGGGATTAAGGCATGTGCCCCTATAGCCAGAGCTGGGGATTGAGCCCAGGGCTTCATGCTTCCTGGGCAAGCACGCCACTAAGCTACATCCTCAGCTTTAGAACCGTTTTGAAGTCTACTTTAGCTCATGTGTGTGGGTTGAAGCACACCCTTCCCCGGAAGAAAAAGCAAAGCTATTTGCCATACTTCTTCAAGAAATGCCACAACCTTCCACATACACAAGAATGAGAGAAGTCCTTTTGGCTCTCTCAAGAACAGGGCACATGGTGATCCTGCAGAGAACAAGAGTCACATGTGGAGTTGAGGGACAGCTCTATGCAGGCTCTGATGGTTCTAGGTCCTTTATCTGCCTCCAGGGGTCTCCTACACATCTCCTTCCTGGTGTCTCCATGTCTTAATTTTCTTCCCACAGCCTCAAAGGACAGAAAATCCTGACTTATGCAGGAACGCGAGTTCTTGTCTGTTGCCACACTTTCCTATGATGCCCGCCTGTCCTCCCTCTTCCTCCATAGGTGGCAGAAGTGTGAAGACCATTAAGTCCAGGAAGGGCTGTCAGGTTCTTTGGGGTATATGATGGGAAATAAAAGACATCTCATTTATATTATCCACATGGTAGGAAGAGGCTGCCAAAAGGAGTCCTTTTAGACATGAATGGTCAAAGGAAATAGATGGTTTTCTCATTAGCCACTGACACAGTCTGATAGTTTTGCAGATGTTGTCTGGTGACCAGAGAAGCGGCAGGGACTAGGTCTTTGATCCTTGCAGTAAGCATATACCTGCAGACCCTAACCCTCCTTGTATAGGGGAACAAACATGAAGTCCAGTTGCATTTGGAAGAAGGAACAGGGAAGCAATTTGTACAGAGACAGGGCCTACAGATACGTGGAGAGGACACCATGAGTACTGAGGTCTGTATGGGAAGATAAAATTACATCACTGTTGTGTGTGAGAAGGTGTTTTCGCCTCTGTAATTGCTGCAGTAGGATGCGCAGTGGTCAGGACACAGAGTGGTAGTGAGGACCTAGAGTTAGTAGTCTTGGTGGATTGACTTATGACAGTCTGTCTGCCTTCTGTTTTTTGTTTTTTTTTCCACTGTGTCCTAGTTACTTTCTTATCACCCTGACAAAGGCAAGTTAAGAGAGAAAAGATCTTGGCTTACAGTTCCAGAGGGATACAGTCCATGGCTACAGGCAAGCCACTGTAGCCTTAGAGAATGAGTCATGGCAGGAACAAGAGGCTGCCTGGTTACACTGTATCCACCTCTGGAAGCTGAGAACAGGAAGTGGGGCTAGGTTATAAAGTCTCAAGGCCCACCCCCAGTGACCCACTTCCTCTAGGGAAGCTCTTCCTAGTAAACATTCCACAACTGCTCCAAACAGGGTTACTGCTACTGTTTAAACCTATAAGCCCATGGAGGGCATGTCATATTCAAATTACATGGCTTCCCATGCGAGTAGCTTAGGAAGTAAAGCACATTTATTGACAACTTCAATGGCCCAGATATTTACCAAGCTTTTCATCTCAGATCTCTTTTAGTTCCTCTATCCTGTAAGATACATGGCATTGCCCTCCAAGTTTCAAGAGGCACATCTCTTAATCCAGGCTGGATTTTGCTGCCTGAAAAGTTAACTTTGAGGCATGGGCTCTTTCTATCACACTGCATGATTCAAACTACGGCTTTGTTATAGCGGGGGAGGGGGTGGGGTGGGGAGGGGGGGTGGGGTGGGATGAGGTGGGGTAGGGTGGGGAAAGCTCTGCTGGGTGTTGTTATATGTTGAGAGTTATACAAAGACCAGAGAGAAGGAAGTAGTAGGTAAATGCTTGCCTTTTTGTTTTTCTTTGGGGACTCATAACACAGGGTCACTCTGTGAGCCACAGACTTTCTGATAGTATCACTGAACATCAATACTTGGGAAGAAAATTAGTTGGATCTGAAGTTCATTGTCTTCAGAACACTGGGCAGTGCCTAGCTGTTCTTGCTCTGGCACTGTTCCTTGCTTCTGCCTCTCAGCTTGGAATGACTTCCATCTCCCTGGTTTTAGTTGCAACCCAAGACAGAGGTGCCAATGTAAGAATCAAATAGATTTGGACCTCTGTGTAGCGTCATGTCCTTTCTATGTGAAATTTGGCAGGTTATTGCTTAATTTCCAGGGCTTGAATGATTTCACATCACATGTAGCACTGTTATGCTGCTACATTATATTGTGTTATGATATGATGTTATTCATGGTGTTATTATGAAGGTAGTGAGACGATGTCTATGAGATTGCTAACAGATTTCCATGAATATTGCAAACACGAGTAAGTTACACATGTATTGTCCTTGTAATAACACACAGTTCAGAGCCTTATCTCCATAGCATTCCTCTTTTTTCAAATGTTACTTATGGTCCCCTCGTCCCAGACTTCTTCTTTTCTAGAGAAATCTAGTCCATTCAATGAATAGCCAATAGTTTTCAGCTACCCAAAGATGTATCAAACTTATGATTATATGATTTACGTCCATCTGTTCACTGCCCCCCCACACCTACAACCTCTAGTTTGATGAAAGTATTGAGTCAGCAATGAGGGCAATGCATCTCCCATTTCCCTTTAGCTTTGTTGCTATGGGCAAACTGGTTTCCCTCTTTTGTACCTCTAGTGCTGACAGTTGTAAAAGAGAAATAATATTTCCCCCAAATATTTCATAGGTCTATCAAGAAAGCTCAACAATGCACACTGCAAAGTATACAGAAAGCCCCAGCCTGCTCTATAAATAAAATGCATTGTTATTATTAGGAGCTTCTAAGGAGCTTTAAGCTTTAACTCTGTGATCATTTAACTTTTGATGTGGAGCGAGCAACCAACCACACACACTCTGTGTCATATGACAATAAGCATTTATTTCCCACACATCTGTAGAACTGAGTTATTCCAAGCTGCCCTTGCTTACACATAGGAAGGGTTCTGGAGTTCAGTTGAACATGCTAGGCTTGGCTGAAGCACTGTAGCTCCACATGTTTCTCAGCCACTTCCTAAGATTGGACCAAGTTACGTTCTCAGAGCAATGGGGGAATCCTAAGAAAGCCATCCTAACACATGTGGCTTGTTTTGTTTTGTTTTGTTTTGTTTTTCGAAACTCTGTGTAGTCCTGGCTGTCCTGGAACTCACTTTGTAGACCAGGCTGGCCTCGAACTCAGAAATCCACCTGCCTCTGCCTCCCGAGTGCTGGGATTAAAGGCGT
>NC_034594.1:51768664-51774808 GCF_900095145.1 Mus pahari
ACACACACACACACACACACACACACACACACACACACACACACACACACCTCTCTCCGGGGACAATTATGTTCCTTATGGTACCATATCACCACAAATAGGTGAATACAGCCATAATAGGCTCCAAGCAGTAAAACTTTATTTTATGATTATCTTTCACAAGGAATCTACCAATTATCTGAGTCCTAGTCACAAAGTAAGTGAAAAAGAGAAATATCCTCACCATTTGGTTGGGTCTTTCTCAATTTATTAAAAGGGTTAAGGAGATTTGAAAGATAATGTTGATGTTGTCCAATGCTTTTCTTTATATTCTCAGATATGAAACACAAGGCCAATAGTCCTTCCATTTAGGTTACCTCCTGACTTGACCTTATATGTGTAGGGAGGACATGCACACGTGTGCGTGTGTGCATGAACATGTTGGTATGCTTGCCAGTAAGTGTGCCTGTGGAGATCAGAGATTAATGTTGGTTATCTTCCTCTGTCATTTTCCACCTTATTTTTGATGACAGGGTCTCTCACTGAACCTGGAACTCAAATGGCATGTCAGTGAGCCTCTGGGATCCACTTGTCTCCACCTCCCAGTACAGGGGTTACATGAGCATGCCACCACACCGAGCTTTTCTGAGTGGGCACTGGGGTCCCAAACTCACTCACACCAGTACTTTATCTATAGATCCATCACTATAAACCTCTTGTTTGAGCTTTCAATGAAAATATCTGCTTTTCCAAAGGCAGTGGAAGAGAAAAAAAATAGCACGAAACAATTACTAACTTGCCCTGAAATATATGTACATCTAGGTATATGTATGTCTCTCTCTTAATGTAGAGTTGTGTTCACAGAAGAGACTGAAAACAGTAACACTTCAGCAAGTATGAGCATATCAAGTCTAAGACCTTGGACTCTAATTATCATTACTCAGAGGAGGGACCTCGCTGCTGGCAGTGGAAGACATATCATAGGAGATGAGCCTGCACTATCTTATTGTGCTAATTTAAAGAAATAGGTAGTCAGAAAAGTGATGGGTAAAAACCAAAATGTGAAACTCACAAGGAATGCATAAAAAGTTAAATAAAAAAGAAGGAGGAGGAGGAGGAGGAGGAGGAAGAAGAAGAAGAAGAAGACTCAGAACTAGTGTGGGAAGCTCCTCAAGTTGTGAAACCTAAAGCATCAAACATAAAGGATATCACTTGTCCTTTTTAACCTACACAGTCATTCTTTCCTAGACAGGATAAGCTAATGGTTAGCAAACAGGAGCAACACGAAGATCGACATGTGAAGTCTTTCAAGGTAGCTTGGGTTGCACACAGCTTCTTAATGCATCAGGGTCATAGAATCACTGGACCACAAGTTCCATGTGGTCAAAGACCAAATGGGCCTTTATTGTCCAACAACTAGCTGTTGTGTCGCAAACAGTTATTGCCTGTTGTGGTTTGATTGTGAACTGTCCTCCACAGGCTTACATATTTGAACACTTTGTTCCTCACTGGAACATTGTGGAACCTTTAGGAGGCAGAGCTTGGTTAGAGCTTGGTCACTGAGGATGGGCTTAGGGTTTTGTAGCCCAACCCGACTTCCTGTCTGCTCTCTGCTGGGTTCTGTACCCAGTGTGAAGAGGTGAGGTATCTCAGCTGGACAAATCTGCCACCATGGAGTCATCTGTCACCAAGACTTTGCATCCAATGATGGACAGGACCCTCACACTGGGAGAAAAATAAAACCTCCTTTCCTTATGTTCTGTTAGTAGGTATTCTATCACTGCAAGGAGATTAATAGTCCACACATCAGTCATCCCAGTTGATTAAGTAGCTGGAAGAAAGGAAGGGTGAATCAGACTGCATCATCTAAGTGCACCAGGACCATCGAATCACTGGACCACAAGTTTTGAGATGTGCTATTTAATGAAGCCACTAATGCTTAAAGAGACCACATCTCCCAATCCAACGTAGACCAAAAAAAAAATGCTTCCCTAGTTACAAGGTCTCGGGAGTTTATTGAAGTAACACATGTAGCTGGAGAGGTGGCACTATGGTAGATCTTGCACTGGACCTAGATTTGGTTCCCAGAAACCACATGGTGGCTCAGAGCTATTTACAATCCAGGTTCCAGATAACTCAGTGCCCTCTCTGGCCTCCACAGTCACCAGGCACACATGTGATACCCATACATACATGTAGGCACACATACTCACAGGATAAAAATAAATAACTCAAACATAATCAGGCAGAACAGATTTGGACCCTTCCCTCAAAAAGGGACAGTCCACGTGGTAATTAGATACACAAATATCTATCATAGCAGAGAGCAAGCAAAATGGAAAGGGATCTATATGCACACTATTCTACCTCTGCTCCCAATGGATCAATAAGAAAGCACTAGCAGTCACTAATAAAAAGCCAATATGGATCCAGGGCCCATTGTACACTGAGCACATTTCATCATGCTATTTACATTCAGACATGTGCCACTATCAGCCATTTTCCAACAAGGGAACTGAAGTTCAGAGAGGTTAAGTAAAACTTCTTCAAGGTCACAGAACTAGGAATCTGTAGAACAGGCTCCTATGTCTTGACACAGTCCATATCCAAGTAGATTTATTGTTAGAAAGATCTTCACGGTATACTTAGCTTTATGTCCTTTTAGTTTCCGCTTAGAATTAATTCCACTTTCACCAAGCCACAAAGATGAAGTCTCTCCTTACTTGAAAAATCAATGACTGAGTTCAATGGCGTGCAGTTAACTAAGCGGTTGGCAATCCCCCACTTCAGCTGTACTGTAGGCTGCCGGTGTTCGGTCACAGTTGGGGGTCTGCACTAAATATCTCCTCTAGTCCACTGCCCTTTCTTCACAGAGTTGCATAGGAATTCTATGCTAATTCCTGAAGCTGTACAACCTGGTGATTTTTTATGTTTTCTGATTAATTTATCACCGAGTCCTAACACATCACAAACTCTCTGTTTTGTGGCCCTTTTCAGTTTCTGCCTCCCTGGTTGTCTCTTTTCTTAACAAATATTTATTTCCAGTTTCAAACCCTACTAGGTAGCAAACTTAGGGCTAGCCATGAATAGACACAGAGGGAAAGATCAAAGATGGTATTGAATTTGGAGGTCACACACACACACACACAATTTTATAATACAACAAAATTTTGTGTTCATGAAGAAGGTGTGAAGTGTTAAGTGTCACAAAATAGCATCCCTCAAGTCTGGCACACAGAGGTTTGGCTGATCTTTACAGATGAAGTCATGCTTATAGCTAAGATGTTTTAGAGACAGTAGAGATGCAACACTCATGGGAGACAAACTTCATGTGTGAAGCCCTGAGATGTCAGGCCCAAAAGAGAACAGCAGGTTAAAGTGTTTGCAGGAGTCTGGAAGAAAAGTGAGGTTCTGGTGAGAACCTGGGGTGCATACAGGGGCCCATTCCCATAGTGGTCTGACTGTTAGGTTGTTGTTAAAGTTTATTCCAGAGGCCCTGAAGAGTAATCATGCACTTAAGTATATAGGTAGTACTGGATTTATGCTTTCAAAGCATTCACTTTGCGGGGACAGAATTTAGAGGCTTAAATTCACATAAAAAGACCCGAGTTTCTGCAGAGTAATAAGAAGGGTGGTCCAAATGCAGAGGTGTAGATCTGTCATCCGAGCTGTCCTGCAGCTGGAGCAAGAGGCTTGGCAGTTCAAGGTTAAGTGGCAGACCTAATGGGACCCTGTCTCAAGGTAATAAAGGAAAAGGAGCTGAAGATATAATTCAGTGGTGGAATGGTTACCAAGTATGAGCAAGGCTTGGTCTTCTGCCACCTCACCTCCTACCCTTGAGAAAAGTAGGTGAGGCATTTAAGAGGCAGGTGAAAAGAGATTTAGTTGCTAATGAAATTGGGGCCTTAAGAGGGAAGTTTAGGTAGCACAAGTTTTCTTTTGGGGTACATGAATCTACTGTGTGTAGCAGTGATTCTCAACCTTCCTAATACTGTGATCCCCCAGTCATAAAATTATTTTGTTGCTTCTTTATAACTGTAATTTTACTATTGTTATGAATCATAATATAGATACCTGATATGCAACCCTCCAAAGAGGTTGGGACACACAGGTGGAAAACCTCTGGCGGGTAGCCATAAAAACAGAGGATGCACTGGGAGCGACAGTGGTGATCATGAGGAGCTTGGAATTTGGCATAAATCCAATCTTATGTCATTTGGTGGTAATGTTCCAGCAATGACTATGTGCACAGAAGTGGAGTCTGCCTGGAGCTGCTCCTCCCTTCCTCCTCCCTCCCTCCTCCCTTCCTCCTCCCTCCCTCTCTCCGTTTCTCCCTTTTCCTTTCTTTGTTCTTTTTTCTTCTCTCATTTCGTTTTCTACCTTCTTTGGAGAATAATACTTAAGAATATTTATATTCAGAGTGAAGAAGTCGAAAATAGCAAACGAAGGCCAAGTAATAGGGAGAAAATATTTAAGAAAATATATGTTCACTTCTGCTTTGTTTTTCCACTTGGGTTTTTGCACAGTCAGTGTGCGAGTAAGAGCCTGTATGTGCATGGATCCTGCTCATATATTCAAGTTCTTACTCTACATTTGTGGGGGAGGTTCATCTTCAAATCACTTCATGGATTACAAACATTGCTGAGAGATAGGAAGAACATTCTCGTAGGAAGAGAAGAAAGGTGTGTGTGTCAATAGTATGTGCCTAGAACAAGAGATGCCTCTTCCCTGCCATGAAATGAGAGGCTGATCTGGTTAGGTGCAGCACAGGCTTCTTGATTGCCTAACAGAATATCGTGGATGGGTGTGGAAGATGGTGTTATAGGAAGACACTTGAGGTGCTCCAGGTGAGAGTGCCCAGCTGAGAGTGCTCCAGCTAAGGGTGCTCCAGCTGAGGGTGCACTGGCAAGTAACAGTTGGATTTGCCAGAGAGCCACCATCTGAGTGCATACAAGAGAGCAGCCTGGCTCTGTTCCAGTTTCCACTTGGCCAGTCCCCTGGAAACAGCTGTTCACTGGGCCGCTGAGTTCTTTCCGAAGAACAATGAAGAACAGTGGTTTGGGGTAGGTGGGGCTAGGAACTGGTTGGTTGGGCAAGAAAATCAGACACAAATTTAGGCCTCACGGCCCAGTAGTTCTAAGTACCAAAGAACCCTTGTCTGGAAGCCTTGACACTCGTACTAAATATGGGGAGAAGAAACAGGAAATTAAAAAACACAACTGTGACCCAAGCATTCCATACATAATTACCCCTTAGATAAACATTGTCTTCTCCAGCACAAGACCGTACACTATTCCAATATTGCCCCAGTTTCTGACAAACATGGCAGGAGGACTCTCAGTACTGGACTGCTCGCTGTGGGTCATTTGGCTGAAGGTTCTTGCTCAGTGGAGTTGACTGTAGTGGAGCCTTAAGAAGTCCATCCTCTGCCTCCTTGTCGCTAAAGCCTCTTTTGCAGTTTTTTATATTATGGAATCCAATGGAATCTGAGTCTCAGCAGGGCATGCAATGGCCATCCTCCAGCAGACTCAGCTTGGTCCCTGTGAATTCGGAGAGCTTGGATTCATACAGAAAGCTTCTAACATTTCTACTGGATACCCATGGAATCCAGAGATTTTATTTTTACTGACTGAAAATGACCATGGAAGGATAATGAACGTTTGCCTCTATTTCCAGAGTATATGGATGGAGGTGGCCAGTAAGATTCATAATCCCAGCGAACAGCTTATTCTTTCCAATACTTACCTTTCATTCACTCTACCAAGGAAGCAATCTTTTAAGACATATTATATGTGAGAAGACAACATGAAAGACACAAGTGTACTTCAGATAAACTGCTCTCAAGCAATTTACAGGGAGGTACATAAGAGCAATATTTACATACTCATAAACCAGGCAGGGTGGAGCACATGCATGTCTCTGTTCACCTTTCACAGTGTGGTGTGTGTCCACATAAATTCTCTTTTACCTTATCATTTGCAAAAAGCACAATTCTAACATAAGCAAAATAGGAGATATTTATGAAAGTAAAAGGAATAATTTATTAAAAGTAATTAGGGAATTATTACTTCACACAACTAGTAAATTTAGTGGCTTTGGACACACTCACACACACACAAACAGAGAGAGAGAGAGAGAGAGAGAGAGAGAGAGAGAGAGGGAGGG
>NC_034594.1:51774898-51831665 GCF_900095145.1 Mus pahari
GAGAGAGAGAGAGAGAGAGAGAGAGAGAGAGAGAGAGAGAGATGTTGCCTGGAATGGAGCTAGAAGACAAAGGGAATCTGGAAGTCAGGAGCTGAGCCCATGGCCTCTTTCTCCTGCTCTCCCTAGAAGATCTCTGAGGAGACTCTGATTGCTCTGGCAGGGGTACACCACCTGATATAGGGCAATCCTCTCTCGCTGGAGAAGGAACGTTTTTATTGGTCTTACTACAGCAGGTACCTACCATGTGAATGCAGTGTGGGAAAACAGGTCCCATCAGAAAGAGATGCTGGTTCAGTCAATTCTAATGACATTTATTGTAAGCTAGACTTCTTAGGATGGTTATTAGTGAGTAGACAGAGAGAATACAGGATGAAGAGTAAGGCTGTCTCTGTGCAAAGAGAGACAGATCAGAGGGAGATGGAATTTGACCAATACTGTGTCGATCTCAGAACTGTCTCCATGTTTATAGAAAAGAGCAGAGATACATTGCACTTCAAGGAAAAGTGGGAGCTATATAGCCTAACTAGAGTCTATTCGTTGAGAGAATAAAATAATAAAAATTATTATAATAAAATTGTATATATAATATAAAATATAAATTATATATAATATAAATTATATAATTTATTATAAATATAATAAGATACATAATAAAAGTATTATAATAAAAATATAAAATTCATAATTATATAAATTATTAGAATAAAGTGATTATAATAAAAATTATTTATGAACTAAATATAACCAAATTATTTATGAACTAAAGCCAAGTAGATAAACTTGGCTTCAGGTTGTTGAGTAGGCTGAGATGGATGGAGTGGGGAGATGCATAATAGAGGAATTCCAGTAATCCAGGGGAGAGGAAAGGCAGTGGGAGGAGCTCTGAGCTACGTGGTGGTGATATGACTAGAAAGGAGGGAAGCACAGTAGCCACTCTGTCTCCTTGAACATGGAACCCAAGGGAGGAGGAGTTAAATGATGCTGAGGCTCCTTGTGTGTCCAATGGTGCATCAGTGATCACTGTAGCTGTATCTCTACTTTTGCTCTCTGTCAGGAAGGTGTTTAGCAAAAGATGTTCCCACCAAAAGTCATTGTGTTAATTACGTTTCCATTATGGTGACAAAATACTCAAGAGAATCAACTTGTAAGGAGGAGAGGTTTGCTTTAGTTAACAGTTCTCAGTTCATACTCACTTGGTTCTGTTGCTTGGGATCTGTAACATCCCAGTTCATTGTGGCAGGAATACAGAGTGTGTAGTACAGGAATCTTGGTCATCTCCCAGTAACACAAGTGGTTGAGGACCCAGCCTTCAGTGCACATGATGTGTGTGTGTGTGTGTGTGTGTGTGTTTTCCTGTTTGAGTTCTCTGATGATGTTAAGAAAGAACTTGATTGCACTTAAGCAAACATGGTGATCACAAAGTAGCCAAAATGTGGAGTCCTTGAGTGCAAATAAGGCTTTGTATTTACTATCCTGTCACCCCTAGAACAGATGCAAAGATCAGGTTGCTTCTAGCTCTCCTAGCTACATGATGAGCATCAGCACATTGATGATCCGAGCCTAGATCTTGGTGAAAAAAAATTTTTGTTTTACAACTGAGAAGGCTGGGGGTATTAGTAACGACCCTAAGAAGAGTCAAAGGCACCTACAAACATGTTTTCCAGGCAATAGCTAGAATGAAAAAAAAAATTAATTTGAACCTTCAACCTTCAGCTATGCTTCAGCACCATATGTTCAATTTCTGTCCTCCATAGGATCCAGGATCTTCAAAGGGACCACACACCACTGACTCCTGAAGGTAGCAGGAGGTATTTGCTGCTGACGGGCCTGCAGCTTTTCACAATCCTGTTGCCACAATTTCTGCTACAGGAGGAAGAGGTGTTGCACACAGGCTAAGAGAATGCTCGCATGTCTCCAGGAGAGTGGGGCTCAGCTGAAGACTAGGAATGTGCTGAGAAATGGATAAAAGTCAACAGAAGACATACTGTGTGGACAGGCCGGAGGGACTGGCTTGGGAGGAGAGGTGGAAGCCCTCCACTGACAACACCTGAAGATGTGGCCTGATGGCAAAAAGCACCAGTGCGTGGCAGGATCTTGACTCTCGAGGCAGGGCAAGATCGGAGAAGAGCTAAGGAAAACATAAAGCTGGAGGGAAACTGATTAATGGACGAACCAGTTGGGAAGCAGGAGCATCCACTATGGGATGGGCAGAAGCAGGGAGGTGCTGGAACTGGACACAGATGCAATCAGCTCTGGAGAGTGTGCTGTGTGGGCCAGGAAACCCTGGCATGAGGGAAAGAGGCTACAGAGGGTGTTTACATTCACTGTCTCATCCGAAATGTTTTTCCAACTTCATTCCATCCACTGCTTCCCCACTAGGTGAGGATGGTACCAAAACCTGCAGAGCATGCTGAGGTGTAGGCACAAATGAGCAATCTTCCTTTCCATTGCTGCCTTTGAAACTAGGATGCCTCCTTCCAACTAGACTAGACTCTCCTTGTTCCCGGTTCTTTGCCTAATCACATTATTTCAAGGCATCTCACAGTTACTCTTGCCATCAGACTCTCTGTAGAACCCAGGATCAGCAACATTATCAGACTCACATCCAGGAAATCTCAGAAATTACTTCCAAAGTCTAACTAGTAACATCAGGTTTTCCTCCGGGTTTCTGATGAGGTTAGAGTGAAGGACACAAGCCAGGGAGGAGGACAAAAGACATCAATTTCGTGAGGACAGTACCAGACCTTTCGTGGACTCCCCATGGTCAATTGAAACCAAGATTACTTTTATTTTATATCATTATTACTTTCTAGATGTCTGGTTACTAATGAGAGAGGAAAAATAAAGGCTGTTGAGTTTGGGTGGAAGGATATAGATAAGAAAAGAGGCGGAGAGGGTCTCGGAGAAGGTGGGTGAGGGGAAAGCCATAATCGGAATATATTTATTGAAAAACAATCTATTTTAATGAGAGAGAGCAGACAACAGGTTCTAGAATAAATGACAATAAATTAACAATGAGTAAATGGATCTGAAGCCACCATTGTCTGACCCCCCCAAACCCACGTTCTTGAGAGGGAACAGTTAGAAATGGGACTGTCCATGACAGCAGAGTCTGAGGAGTGACAGAGCCATATCGTCTAGACCTGTGTGGTTGAGACTCTTAGAATCAGGGTGGATAGAGACTAAGTCTGGCAAGTCCCACATCTCTACTTAGGATCCTCCCCACATGTGCTCAAATGCTGCTCGTTGTAACCCAGGAGGGCACATCCACACAGCTGCCTGAACTAGCTGCTCCCCAGCTACCGCTGAACGTTACACAATCAAATGTGAATTTTGGCATGTCAGCATCGGTGGCTCCCTTGCCTTACCTCATGATCTGGATTCTGACTCTAAAGTTGCCACCCTACTCCTCATTGTCTCCCATTTCCAATGCCACCTTTTTTCTTCTGAACTGCTGAGGCAGGGATTGGGAAGCAAGCTGTGTCTATTTCTGACTGCACACCTCTGTGTCCAGCGTTGTTGTGTTAGGAATGAGTAGGATGGAGAGGCTTAAAGAATAAAGTGGCTCTGGGCAGTCTGGTGACAACTTTGAAAGCCGAGGGCTTGTTATGTATCTACACAGACGCTGAGGAAGAGGAGAGTTGGGGTTTGTGGAGAGATGAGCCATAAAGGTCTCAGGGTTAGGTTTGGCTGAGGCTATGAAGGATACTTGTCCAGAACCGAGCTGGCTGCCTACACAGCATCCCTATGGCCTCTGTACCACACTGGGGCAGAGTCCTTGCTGCTTTCCTCTCGGTTAAATTACTCTCCCAGCTGAGAGAGAGCCTGGATGTAAGCTGACCAGGACAGCTTTGTGTTTCTGGAGAGAGCACAGGACTCAGGGAACTTGGGCTCAAGTCCTGCTTGGGTTCAATTTGGGTTGTCCATTGGAGACAGAAGTAGACATAAACAACGGCTGAGCAGAAGAAATTTTGCCTGGGTTAGTTTCCCATGTCAGTGAGTGTTACAACACCCACCACGTCAGGCTCCAAAGATGACAGAGGTTACTCGAACAGAGGGCAGCAGCCTCTATGTTGCACACCCTAGGCACCAGTGAGTGCTCAGGGAGGTGGTGTGGCCTGAGCTGAGAAGCCACAGGGATTAGAGCTGAATCCACTGAGTTGCCTTCATTTAAAATCTCAGCAATGTTTTTTTTTTTTTTCATGAAGTTTTGTTCTTTTACTTTTTTATGTTTTGATAATTTTTAAATATTTAAAGACTTATTTATTTATGTGTGTGTGTGTGTGTGGGTGTGTGTGCGTGCGCACTTGTGACTGCCAGAGGAGGGGATTCAACCCTATAGAACTGGAGTTATGGGTGGTTGTAACCCTCATGATGTGGCTATGTGGTACTGAACCCAGGTTCTCTGCCAAAGCAGCACAAACTCTTATTCTCTCTCTCTCTCTCTCTCTCTCTCTCTCTCTCTCTCTCTCTCTCTCTCTCTCTCTTAGTTTTAAAATAAATGCCACAATGAAATAGTATCCCTCCTGATTACATAGTTTTTTCCAATAAGCTCTTTAATGATCCTTTTTCCCTAAAGACTGCTTTGTCTCTTATAATCATGTATTTTAATTTTCCATAACTTGGGCTTTTTGCTTGTAAGATGGGCAAAATGGAAGCATCTATCACACAAGGGCTAAGACTGACGCATGTTAATGCCTCATCTCTGGGTGCACTGGTTCTGCATCCCAGTGAGCTCTGAGTGGATGCCATCCATCACTCTTGGTACTGCTGCTGCTGGTGTGTGTGTGTATGTGTGTGTGTATGTGTGTGTGTGTGTGATTGTGTGTTATTAACCATTTTTCTGCCTGGAGAGACAACATCCCAAGCAAGGGGAAGCTCTCCTCTGGGTGGACCAGAGGAGACTCTGGGCAACAGTGAAGGAGACTGGGGAGCCTGGGGCTGTAGGGCTTTGAAGGCAGGGCATGGATGCTGGGGGGTCTTCCACAGAGACCCAGAAGCCACATGTGTGGGGGAGAAGCAGCCTTGCCCAGCCCATGCAGAAGATTCTTGTGGTACAGCTCCTCTCCAGAGAGGCTACACATCGCCCTCATAGCTTTTGCTTTCGGGACTTGTTTAACATTTCAAACGCAAATAAAATAAATAACTGCAGTGTTTATGGAAACCGAAGCCTGAAATGAAGACAACTTAGGAGAAAGTTCCGTGGAAGGAGGCCAGGGGGCCTTTAGAGGACACCCCTTCCTTGACGTCAGTGGTCCTGTGCTTCCATTTGTCAGAACTTCTTACTGGGCAAATGCAACCTGCCCCAGCAACCTCTTGCTAGGATGCACACACACATATATGTGTAGAAGGCATATGTAGACACACACACACACACACACACACACACACACACACACACATACACACACACCACACCAATGAAAAACACACACTCCAGACACTAGCTTACATGCATCTCTCTCTTCCAGAAGTGCTTCACCTGGCTTCTGTAGGCTTAGCTTTATTTATTTATTTTTAAATATTACTAACTCATCTCTACAAGATGGGTTAGTTATATCACTTTTAACTCCTTCATTCTTTTAAAGTTTTTGGCTTTGACCTTTGTACTGGCAGACTAACATGCCCCTATGTGGTAAGCCATTCCCAAGTCAAGTTCCCTGGGGTTGAATGAAATGAAGGAATCAGATCCCAGTGGGGGGAAACCTTTTACGTATGCTTTGCCTAGACCTGCCAACCAGTATGTTAGATCTATATGGACCACTTCATTTGCCTACAGTTAAAATGACTCTTCTTTGCTAACCTGTTTTGTCCGCCAGACTTCCCCAGAGGAGAGTGGTTTTGCTAGAAATGAAGGGGCTCAAGGGAACAAGATTACAGTGTGGGAGTCTCTTAGAAGCAGCTCTGGGTACTTTCCATCCCTCCCTGAAGGCACAGCTCCCAAAGCCCTGTGCACTGTTCCTGATGTAGCTACTGTATGTTTCTGGGAGTCCTGCTGCCCATACACTCAGGGCACCTCAAGGATGACTAGACTAAGATGCTGGTGATAGCACATATGCTGGACTCCAAGGTTGCCTCTACATGTGCCTCATCATCTAGTCCTGGCTGGTCATCAGAACCACTCCTGCTGTTGAAAAGGCTCCAATCTTCAGAAACTCAGAGGACCATCGTGTGGTAACTCTCAGGGAAGTGCTGGAGAGCCATACTGCAGATTTAGAGAACAGAAACCTTTCTGGAAGACTGAAAGCCAGTCCTCACAAGGGGTCATGCATCCACGAGCTTAGATGCTCATGGGTGTTCTTGAGACGTTCTTTCTTACTTTTAAAGTTTTTACTACCATATATTCCTTTTATATCATAATGGGTTTCATTATAACATTTTCATACATGTCTAAAATGTGTTTTGGTCTACTTGACTCTAGATCCCTAGGGACTTGGATCCACTCCTATGTTCCAAGCCTTCAGATTCCCCCATTTCCCCATCCACCAAGCAAACAGTGGGAGATGTTAAGTTCAGCAATAAATGCATCATAAGACTATCTCTGTGCTGGTTTGAATCGTATGCATTCCTGTCTGTCAACTACACAGACAGACTTTCTAGGGGTCTCAAGGTCAGGAGATGACCTGACCCACCCTTGTCAGAGACATTGCAAAGAGAGTTACAACAATGCAGAGGGTATAAATAGTCACTTTTGTCCAGTAGCAGGTATGGTGACCATCAGTAAGTGCAGAAGGGCAGCACTATTATTAGCAGAGTGAATGAGTATGTCTGAGGAGGCAGAAGGTTGAGGAAAACAGCTGTCTGAGGAAACAGTGTATTGTACTGGCCTAACTAACCCCTAAGGCTCTCATACCTTGAAACAAGTTGCACAACTCCTCAAGCCACTCAGCTCTTCTTGTCTGACTGTGTCCCAGATGGTGCCTCTGGACTCTGCTGATGGGCTTCCATCAAGGAGGATGACTACAGGGGATGTCTTCCATAAGTTCCCTCCTTGTTGGGGCTACAGCTCCAGTGGCTACTCTTACATTCAGGTGCTTACTGCCCTCTCTTCTTTTGCCTCTCTGAGCTTAGACTGACAATGGCTTCTTATGGGGTTTCCAGAGAACCAGAGTCTTTGACATTCTTTATTCCTGTCTCAAATTGTCAAGAGCCACTTAAGTGTGCTTGGGCAGTGTCCCAACTTATGGACTCATTATTCACAAACTATGGCTCATGTGGATGCTTCAGATCCATAGGATGAAGGCTACTAGGTGATGGACCGGAAAGGAGTCTATGAGGAGTCACTTCTCACAGCTCTTGGCAGTCTTGGCATGATAAAGTCTTGGTACTCAGCACATAGCAACTGATCAAGCCTATGGAGAGCTAGAAGCTCCAGTCTGACTTTGAAAAGAAGCCTTTGAAACTATCCCCCTGGGAAAATAATCTAGGTCAGAGAGGCTGGGGTGGAAAGGGTGCGAGCTGCGCTGACAAAGCAGACAGTACCCTTCCTGATGCCGTGCCCAGCCCAGTGTGGCCGAGTGAGTGCTGTCATTCCAAGCCCTGTAATTCTGTCCTCTAAAGAGGCTGGTTTGACTCAGCCCTGCTGAGGAGCCACACACATTCCTCATTAGCATTTATGGGTTCATTACCAGCTTCCCAGAAAAATACCAACAAAGGAGCTAAGTCCTCTCAGAGCAGACTTCTAGAGTTTTCTTTTGTGAGAACGCTTGTGCTTCAAGTGAAGTTTAAATTTCAGAATTCAGACATGGCCAGGCAGCCCTCCATTTTCCTATTTCAACTCTTTTTGGAATGACTTTGGGAAAGAACTAATAGTCCTATACATTTCTGGACACAATCTCACTGTTGGTTACTGAAGAGAAGAACCCAAGGCTGCTAAGGTTAGTGGAGGAAGCCAGAGTGCTGCATCGAAAGTATTAATCACTGCCCATCAAAATGCTCATGCTCAGCAGTTTTGACATTTGGGGCTCATTTCTCAGTCTCCAGGAGATTTTGTTCCCCTGTCTAAGAAGTGAGGAGCATATGACATTCACTGTCATATTGCAATGGATACATGGATGGTCGCTGAACCAGAAAATTAAAAAGGAGAAGTGGAAGCTAGCGGGAGGGATCAAGGATTTCCATGGCAGAATTGAATTTCCTTCATCACACAAGGCAATCTCCCTGTAGGATGGAGGATAATGGTGTTTTGTGTATTTTTAATTGATAGATAGCTGTGTATAGTAGGGATTGCTCTGAAAAGGCATAGGTAGTCAATACAGCTTAACCAGTAAGTACAGGATATACACCCAACGCTCAATTCCTTCTCCTTGTCAGCTCACCTCATGTGCACACAGTGGAGAGAGCTGGGGTTCTTTCCATTCACTGTCATTTCTTCCTAGCCACTTCCTTCCTGGAATTCCACTGATGCCAGTTACCAGAGTCTTCCTAATAAAACCAATTCCAGAAATGTGTGCCAGCTCTGAGCCAAAACCTTCACCTGGTTCTCTCATCATTCTCCAGTAACTGGGAAATTGGATGCCATGATCCTCTTATAAAAATGAAAGAATTTTAATACCATGTCAAGTAACCAGATTGCACTGCCAGGTGACCAGACCATAAGTCCCCAGCATGATCAATACTAGTGTTTCCTTAACTCGCCCCAAGACACAGGTAATCTCTTTGACTCATAAAATCAATTTGACTCATAATGTACCATCTCCAAGAAACTTAGATGAAAATAGACCATACTGTAAAACTCCAGATCCATCCTCTTATCCACAGCCTGGCTAAAAGTTAGGCCATTAATATCAAATAGATGTCTAAGTTTGATTCAGTGTGTTCCGTATGCAGACATTCATTCCAACAAATTGCATGGGTTCTTTATTTAAATAACACACAGCATGTCTATGAAGTAAGTACTGTCATTCCCGTATGGCTTGGCAGGACTAAGCACTTCACCCAGTTTCTGATGGAAGTAAAGTGGTCATCAATACTATGCAGATATGCCTTGAAGTTACATCCTCATTCAGTCACCCACGTAAAATTAATTTCATGAGGCTTTACTCAAGTATTGTAGGAAAGGACCCACAGGTCCATGGACCCCAAAATCTATTTGTATGACAATTATCCATCAACTCACTGTGGTCTTCCCTTTCTGCAAAACCATAGTCCAGAGTTGAATCTCAAATTACAGGATATTTTGACCATAATTATTCTTTAGTTTCCAAGGTAAATAATTCCTTTAAAAATGAAATAATTTTGGCTATGCAGTGAGTACCATTTGATTTACTCTTAAGTAACAGGCACTGATTGTTTCATACATTTAAGTTAGGATATTAGTTGACAATATTAGTTCAGTGAACAGCTTTCTTTTTGTGACCCACCCTTTCAAAAGTTCCTTATTATCTATGATAGGTAACTAAGGACCCAGTGTTCTTATGTGCGCTTCTTGGAATGATGCCTCTGGATTGGGCCAGAAGACACTGGGGGAGGGCCCTTGTGTAATGCTGATATGTGAACCTATCCAAAGAAGGAAGTCCTTATGGTCTCAAGATAGGGCTCAAGAAGAAGGGCACCTTGAATACATATATCAGTTTCTCTTTGCTGTGACAAAAAAATACACAACAAACACAATGTAAAAGAGGACGGGTTTATTTGGGCTCATAGTTTGAGGATATCTTCATCATGGTGGAGATATCATGGCATAAACATGAAGTAGATGATCACATTTTGCTTGCAACCAAGAAGCAGAGAAGTGAATGTTGGTGCTCAGCCCAACTTAGCTCACTTTGTCCTTTTTCTATCTTGTTCATGGGGTAGTGCCACCAACACTCAGGGTGGTTCTTCAGTTATGCTTCTATGGAAAGGCTCTCACAGACATATCAAACATTGTGCTCCACTAATGCCATAAAGATGAAGTCCGACTTAGTGAACCACTGATATTAGACACCTCAGGAAGCCATGCTTGTCCACAAAGTAACTGCAGAACAATCCTCAAAGCCAAGGGTTGTGCTATAGTAGAAGCCGTTGATAATGCTTTCCTGCCTGCTTGCCCAGTGCATCTTAAATACTAGTTGCCAGTGGAGGACATCCACGAATCTTGGAGTTTATCTATTCAACAGTTAAAAGCTGCCAGTCTTGAGCTTCAAAGGGTCCTAGAGCTGAAAGTTCAAGAGGTGGATGACAGGTTCCTCTTGGGCGTGAGACCATAACTGCAACAAGATCAGTAGACAACAGAGGCAAAGAAAGTGACAGTCCCCAGAAGGGTGATGAGGAATCACAACGTTACTCATTTTTAATTGTTCACTTGATTGTGGAGATCCCGTTCCCACTCTTCTCTCCTCCTCACCTCCCCTCATCTCTTCCCGTTCTAGTCTCTCCTATTCATACCTGGAGAAAAAGAAAAGAAAGCGTCTAGGAAAATTAAGATAGAAATTACAGCTTGTTCAGATTTCTGGGCTCCTATTTTATACAAATCATGCAGCAGCATCTTTCTCACCTCTTTTGTGCTAACCTTTCTCTCTCCATGACCTCCCTCTTCATTCTCGTCAGTCCTCTTTCTTACCATGCTTCTTCCTCACTAGTTAGAAGATAATTTAGAGAGCTCACGTTTACTAAAACTGCCACTTGCCCATCAGTTAGGTTACAGGCATGTTCTTTGGATGACAGAAAGGTGGGACATAGGAAGGAGCTAGATGAAGTGACTTCCTTCAAAGGTATATATAATCATGGTAAGTACATTATGACCACGTCTTCTGTCCAGTGCACCTCACCTTGATTGTATTTGATCTTCAGAGAACATGCTAGCATATTCATGGGCTTCATAGCTTTTTTATTTTATGAACAGTGACCAATTTAGGATAAAATTTAGGATTGTGATATCAGAAACCTCTTGCTATGACTTATTTAAAGGGGCCATGGCATTTAATCTGAGAACATGTATCTCTAGGGGCAGTACAGAACCTTCAAGGCTTACTCTTGGAGGACTTGAAAATACTCATAGTTTCAATGCCCCTTCTGGGATCTACAGGCAAACAATTCTAACTGGGAGGGGTGTTCCCTTGTTATACTCTCAGTACCAATGGAACCAGTCTTTGAACTGACAATGACAAGCACGTGGGTGGCCAACCTGATTCAACCTGACCTAGGAATTTTAAATGAGTCCTCTCAGTCCCCCTCTGTCTTCTTTCTGCCACCAATCAGTAACGATAGTAATAAGAAATTGCATTTCAGGGTCAGTGCCTCTCTGCCTTTGTGGTCACTGATAGCCTGGAGTATGCCTGGGCTACATGGGTATAGTCACAATGGTCCTTTCTGTAACTTTATGTGGTCATTTCAATCACTTGTAGAGAATTCTTTCTTTCTTTCTGGTCTAAAATTCAGCAATTGAATCTAGTCCTTGAGAGTCTGAGTTGAAGCACCCCAAAGCCCCACTAGTCCTGACATTGAAATGTTTGTCTTTTGAAGCTACACCATGCCTATAGCTTTAATTGCACATCTTTAGAAGACAGAGAAATCTCTCTTCTTCTCCCTCCTGTGATGTATGCGTTGTTTAATCACCCTCTTGTAGACATCATCAGCTTTTTCTAAGCAACTTGGATTCACAACAGAATGATTCCTTTTCAAGGCCAACCTAAACAAATACCACCAACTTGCATCTCAAAGAATATTGAAAACAGAAGGGTCCTTCTGGGATTCTGACTGGCTTTGTGTCTTCCTTGGGGCAAGCATTGGTCTCCGGCTTGTGGGTGGGCCTAGTCCTACCAGAGCCATGCCCATGAGGGCAGAAGACTCACTTCACATTCCTCGGTCATCAGTGATTCACTGTGCTGTGATGGTTCTCAGAAGGAGCCCAGAGTCAGCTTTTCATGGGATCCTCCCAACAACCCCACAAATCCAGGGTGAAAGGCATGCTGTCTAATGCCAACTTCCATACCGCACTGTCATCCTGTTGATAATGGAATAAGAGCAGCACGTGCAAACACGTAAGCATTTGTGCAAACTATCCTCTGATTAAAATATGGCCAGGCATTTTGGGTGAACTACTAGTTTGGGTTATTTTGTGTCTTCTTGTATTTCATGTCTAAGTGAGAGCTAAAAGCACTAGCTCCACAAACAAAAGGTAAGTGATCTCAAGGAGGTAAACAACAAGATCTGGAGTTACAGATCACCACTGTTGTTGGTCAACTCTTAGCAAAAGTGCTGCGCAAATACTTTATATTTTTAAAAAATAAATGAGAGCAGGCACCAGCGAGCTGCTTACTGCATCCCAGAAGCTGTGCCTGTGCTTTATTTATGCCTACAAAACAAGTTGGGGAGCCTCAGGACATTTGTCCTTGTCAGATCCTCTCCTGAAATACCTCCCAGACATACATTTTAGAAGTCCTTTCCTTCTTCTGTGTGAAGCAATTTATCCTCCTTTGTCATCATCGTTGCTATTGGTTGCTTTTCTCACTGCTGTGACTTCATCTCTGACACAATGAGACTTGGTTGCAGAAAGAGTTATTTTGGCTCTCGGTTTAAGGGAATACAGTCCATCACTGAAAGGAAGACACAGTGGCAAGAGTGTGAGGCAGCTGACTCTGATACCTTGGCTGGTTGCAAACGGAGATTAGATAGAAAGTTAATCTGACTATCAAACTCCAGCAGCCAGACCCCAGTAACCTGTACTGGGGGGAGCCCAACAAGGCTTCACCACCTGAAACAGTGACTGTCCTCAACCTGTGGGACACAACCCCTTTGGCAAATCTCTATCTCCAAAAATATTTAAATTATTTCACAACAATAGCAAAATTACACACAACCTAATTTTAAGACACACACACACACACACACACACACACACACACACANCTAATTTTAAGACACACACACACACACACACACACACACACACACACACATATATATATATATATATATATATATATATATATATATATATATAGTTATATAGTTATATAGTTATATAGTTATATAGTTATATAGTTATATAGTTGGTGAACCACAACATAACTGTCTTAAAGGGTTGCAGCATTAGAAAGGTCGAGAATCACTGACCTAAATGTTCTACAATCTTCCAAAACAGTGTCACCAGATGTGGAACAAGTACTCCAAGACACAAGCCTATGGGGTGGGGAGAGGGTAATGCAGTGCACACTGAAACCCTAGCACTCTCTTACCAGCTTCTTTTTTAAACCTGGCCCTCCTGGTCACTAGATTGCTGTATTTACTTGTTAATTTGTGTCTTGTGTGCTATTTCACCAGGATACAGACTCCTTCAGAGCAAGGTTAGCCCTTCCCTATAACATCCCCAGCGCCCAGAACAATGTCTGACCCACAGCACATATTCCACAAATATTTGCTGTGGTATGTCCTTTTACAAGTGAAGAAACTGAGCCTAAGACAGAAAGCAAATCATGCATTTTTTTAGATGAGAAACCTTAAGTCCTGCCTGGCTTTTTGTCTCAGGATTCTCTGGCCATATGGACATGTTCTTTATCTTGCCTGCCCCAGTGAAGGCTTCCCAGAGCAATATAGGAAGATACAGATTTCTGCCTTCCTCCTGTCCCTGGAAGGGGAAACAGCTTTTGCTTAATTCGCCTTCTTTGTCAAGGTCATCCCAATCATTCCCCTTCCCACCAAACTGTTTACAGTTACAGAGCTGTGTTGATGCACATCACAGCCTCCTTAGTCATTGTTTAACCATTAGGCTTCACGGAGGTAATTTTCCATTCTTCTGTTTGTATTATACTTTTGCCTCTTCCTCATGCACTCCGCCTTTCTGATCTTTAAGGGCGGCGAAAGATGTGTTTGGTAACACCAGCAGTAATACAGTTGTAATGCAATGGAAACATGTTACCAAATGGAAGGATTTAACTGTGATGTGCTGGATTTCATCATGACTGGATTCTTAACAGAACAAATGTGTGACCCTTTCCTGGGCCTCCCCAAACGGAGCAATCCTCAGTGGCTTCTGTCTCTATAGGAGTAAGTGACAGCTCTGAGAATGTAAAGTGGACCCAAGGGACATCAGTCTAGGAAGAATATTTTGAAAGGAGCCTTCAGGTTGATACAGGAATATCACACAACATCTCTTTATCTACACCCTCTTCCGTGGTACTAATGGGGACTAGTACCTTGTGCCACCACACCAGTTTGGCTCCCAGTGGGGGCTCAGTTTATGCACTGCTTGACTTGGGTTGCTCTGCCCGATGCTCTGCTTGGGGCTCAGTGTATTTTCTGACTCCTCGGATTCGTCTACAACTAGTGGCAGCCCTAGTAATAGAAATGAATTTGGATGAGTCTTTGATCTGTGAACCTATGGCACCTTTCTTTGTAGCTCCAACCGCCCATCCCTCTAGCGTTCACATCCTGTTGTTTCCATGGCTGGATGAGCACGCTGGCTGGCAGAACACAGTGGAGACAGAGGCAAGAGGAGCCTGTGTTAGTTGGATTCTGTCTTCTTTGCTGTGGTCTTCTGGCCTGACCACTTTCAAACATTTCCCAGGCTCCTGGATCAAGGGCATCCAACAAAGTTCAGTCAGGGCCGCACTCTTTCTCCTTTGCTTTCCCAGTCTTACTTGGGTCTCCAGCAGCAGCTGTTGCTTCATGGCTTCGAGATCCTTCTAGACAGGTGTCTGTGCTTCAGCTCTCGCCTGATGACCCCACCCACCCACTGCGTTCTGATATCTTCATCTTCCCTTTGTCCCTGCAGCTGTGTCCTGCTGTTGGTCGCCTCTGATTTGCTTCATTGTCTACTGTTCCGCTTCTTAGCAACTCCATTGCCTGGGAAACTAATTCCCTGCCCTGAAATCCTGCCTTAGACTCTCAAGTACAGCTTTCATCCTATTCAGTCAGACATCGACTGGCACAGAGAGATTTGTGTTCAGATCTAAAGCTGGATGATCATTTTCTCTGGCCAAGTTTTTGTTTTTCATTAATCATGAAGTGACACGGCAAGATAAGCAGGCGGGCCTCAACAGAGGGTCACATGGTTACATACATGTGGATCTTTAGGTTTTTTGTTCTTTTTCACAGTGGGGTTTCATTAAACAAAATGTAAAAAAAAAATCTTTATAAGTAAAAGGCTTTTAAAAATAAAAACAAAATTTAAGAGCAAAAATATAAAAATAAACAAAGATGATTGGTTATCTTCCTGTTTTCCCTCTTTTCCTTGAAATCAGTGAATTTTACTTTACAATCAAAGTTGGAGTCAAACTGCTTCATTTTTACTTCCAGTGATGGATTAAAGGAACAAAGTGGACAGGAGAAGGGGAGAGAGACAAAGGAGAGGGAGGAGCAGGCAGAAGAGAGGGGGAGAAGGAGAGGGGGAGGGGAGGGAGACTTTGATCTTAGCATCCAGCAGGTCCTGTGTAGGTAAAGCCTAACCCAGGAACACTGAGCTGTTGAAGTAGATCTGTTCTGCTAAGAAAGCCAAGAGGCCTCTTTCCTACTTCATATTGGATTCTGAGATCTGACTTCACTGAAGTTCCTAGTCAGAGAGAGAAGGATGAAGAGGATGAAGAGGGAGGCAGAGGGGAGGGGCGTGACGGGTCCTCCCTTGGTGACAGGGACTCTTCTTCCTTTCACTGGCAACCTGTTGGTTTGGAGCCTTCCGTGGGTGCTCCCTCTGTGTTCCGGGCGTGAAGTTGGCTTAGCAGGGGTGAGTTAAGCTTGCTTGTGTATTTTCATGAATGTGTCGGCTGCTCAGCAAATTCAGCGTGGCGACGTTTTAGGTGAGCAGAGGGGGAAAATTGTATAGGCAAAGTCCATTAGGCAGAAGGTCAAAAGGATAAGCTCAATGGAAAAAAAAAAATCCTATGTTGGTTTGCAAAATGTGTGTGTGTGTGTGTGTGTGTGTGTGTGTGTGTGTGTGTGCCTGTCTAATTTAGAACAGCTGGGGTGATCTCATAAGAGCCCACCCCCCTACCCCCAGGGGAGGGGCAGAGCAACCATTCTTCCATGGAGAACACATTTTCCCTTGGAAATGTGTACTCAGGTGCAGCTAAAGGGCCTGAGGTCACAGCTGAGGCCTTAGCCAAGACCCTCCCAGGCTGCAAACTCTGGTTCCTCTAGAGTCCGTTGGTTGAGAGCCATCTTTCAGTGGCCAAAGCCAGACCATGAGCAAGTCATACGTGCATGAGGACAGCATGTATTATCTCCTCTGAGAGCTCAGCTTTCAGGATCCAGACTCTTCTTGGAGAAGCTGATCCCCCACCCTCTCTCCTCCACTTCCCTTGACTCCTGAGAGCTTGGGTGCTGGATTCCTTTGGGAAAACTTGCAGGGGACCTCATTAAAGACACAGAGGAGATAAGCCATCCCTGAGACAGTGGACCACTCCCATACCTCTGGTGGGCCCAGTATCATCTGTCATTCCTTATGTGTGACTTCTGCAACCAAGAGTAAGGACAAGAAAGGAGCATAAAGAAAAAGACGAGGGGTTTCTTGGTGTACATTATAGACTCCTGTGTCTAGAAAGGACTAAAATATCACACTGACCAGTTTTCTACGTTTTTCTCAAGTGGTCTTTATGAGCTTATCAGGTTACTCTGAGCCCTGGGGTGGGGGTAGGAAAAGCTGGCTTAGTTTCTCCTGCTCACTGTTGTATGCCTAAATGAGCCCAGTGCCCAAGATAAGAGGGGACAGAATCACCTCTGAAGAAAAAAATAAACAAGAAAAGCCAATTTTGCAGAAGGTCAGAGTCTGGACTCAAGAATGAGATTCTATGCCCTGGGGTTAAAATTGTGAACAGGATTGGCTGGGAACCAAGCAGACTGAGCGGCTCATGTCTGAGCAAGAAAGGTAGAAAGAGCTTACTGTATACCAGGCAACGGTCAGGATGCGAACATTTAGGCATATGGGCTCAGAATGGCTATATCTTCCTATATTTATGGGCAAGCCATAAAGTTGATATTTATGTGAATTTCTTGATTTTATAGGTTGAGGAATAATTAAGGAGTTAATGAAGTTGACAAAATAAAATGCACTTCCAGACTGGATCCTTCTTGATCATTTCTTTGTTTGTTTTTTGCCCTTTGTCCTGATGGAATTTGGGTTGCACATAATAATCCACTGACTATACAAATTATTTAATTTAAATTATTTGTTATAGCATATAAGAGAGATTTTTATGAGTTAGGGGAGCAAGGAAAGTAGTGGTACAAAGGTGATGCTGAGATAGTTTCTTACTTATGCTTATGGTTATTCAGGAATTCTCCAAAGTTCCTCAATTTTTCTGGGTTCTCCCCGTGGCAACTGTTATACTGGGCACAGAGACGGACCCACACTAGGTGTATATTGATAAAATCAATGTGTCTTCCCTTTAAATCTAAGTAGAGGACTGCAACTTTTAGAACTGAGTCAAAAAAATGATCGTAAGTTCTTTGTCTCTAATTTTCTGAGACTTTGGTTTGATATATATTTAACCTATATATATTTAACCTATCATTCTAAAAGCAATGTGCTTAAAACAGCATACATTTTTATTGTCTTATTCATCTGTGGGACAGGAATATGGGTTTATATTACTTGGTGCCTCTTCATAAAATCTCCCATAAGATGCAAATTAGACATTGGGCAGAGCTGAAAACTCACCCAAACTGCGTCCCCACGTTGTTAGCAGTACCCAGTTCTTCGTGGAGTGTTAGTCCAGGGCTGCCATCTTTCACTGACCGGTGGTCACAGGCCACCTTCAGTTCTTTGGTATGTAGACATGTTGATAGGGGATCTCCCATGGTAGAATCTGGCTTTTATGAGCTCAAGGGAATAATGGGGAAATCAACAACATGCACTATAGCCACAGCCATTTTCAGAAGTCATGCCTCACCACTGTTCTTATATCCTAGTGGTCTCAAGACACTGGGTTCATTTCACAGCCAAGAAGATGGAGTTATATAACCTACCGATGATGTTTATGATGACAGAACCATTGGGTGATGGCTTGAGCCTGCCTCCCTACATACTTCTCAGGCTTCCTTTCTGATGAAGAAGAACTATGAGGGCCTAAGAGTCCTTGTTTTATCTCTGTCCAAGATATAACATAAGTTACAGGGATTAAAAAAAGTTAGGGCCAGGCATAATGCTTGCCTTTAATTGCAACACTCAGGAGACAGAGGTAAGTGGATCTCTGTGAGTTCAAAGTCAGCCTGGTGTAGAAATCAAGTTCCAGGTCAGCCAGGGCTGTTACACAGAGGGGCCTTGTCTTGAAAAACCAAACCAAACCAAATCAAAACCAAAACATAAAACAAAAGCAAATTCACCTCATTTTAATATGAAAGAAAAAACTTAGAGTTGATGACTTTTTGAGTGAAAGTTCTAGAAGGCTTTGGAGGATAAACAAGAAAGATTATATTCCTAAGTAGTAACAATAGATTTTGAGTCAATGGAGTATGCAGCATTTCTGTCTGCTACCCAGGTCAGGGCATTTGGATCTATGGTGGTCAAGCCTGATGATGACCAAGCTTGGTGCTATTACAATAGGATCTGCCAGTGTAATGATCAAAACTAAGTGATATATGGAACCCCAGGTGTGTGTGTGTGTGTGTGTGTGTGTGTGTGTTATATATATATATATATATATATATATATATATATATATATATATATTACACACATATATGTGTGTGTGTGTGTGTGTGTGTGTGTGTGTGCGTGTGTACACATATCAACAATTCTGAATAGGGAGTAAGGGAAGAAATGTCTGAGATATGACTTCAAAGACATGGGGGTTATTATAAAGACCAAATAGCAGGATCACCACTAGCAAGAAATGACAGTGACACCAAGATCCAGAGAATCACTTCAGGCAAGAATGACACCTTCAAAACTAGGGGGGAAATCAGTAAGTCAAAATGGCAGAAATCTGGCATCTAGATGATATGATAGATACTGAGTCAGAGGTCAAGGCCAGGGCATACTACCTCCTCCTGCTGTTGCTCTAAAGAAGGTTTCTTGGGGAAACTTGGAAGAAACCTGGCCTTCAGACTGGCTTAATGAAGAAACAGGAAAGAGACTGATTATTGGGGACCAGGAGATCTTCACCCAGTAGCGAGAGAGCAAAAACTTACCCAAAGCATTCCAATGCCAGAAACCAAGACTGGTGCCTGGGTTTGGCACGGGGCTGAGACTACTGGTTGAGGTCAGACAGCTTTACTTGCCAGGAGTAGAGTCATGTGGGAACCCAGAGCCAGGCTGGACATAGAACTCAAGGACCCTGTGACCAATTGCATTCAATTTTCTCTGATACCTCATGGGAAAATCCTACAAACGCTGTTCAGAGAGGCAATTAGGTTTCACGATTTCCTCCCTTCATCTGGACTTCAGCATGGATTTGGGGCCTGGCTTCCAAGCCTCTGTTGCCCCTTTCCTTGTACAGGGTAGGGTGAGGAAAAGGACATAAAAAGTCAAAACAACCTTGGGAAGAAGGTTTGGGCTGTTGTTTTAAGTCTCTTTTCTTTTGCTTTGGAGAAACACCATGACCAAGGCAACTCTCACAAAAGAAAGCATTTAATTGGGGGCTTGCTTACAGTTTCAGAGCCTCGTGTTTTATCATCATGACAGGGACCATGGTGGAAGGCAGGCATGGTGAAGGAGCTGAGAGCTACATCTTGATCTGTAAGAAGAGAGACAGAGAGAGCCTGAGCCTGGCATGACCTTTTGAAACCTCAAAGCCCACCCCAGTGGTGAATTTCCTCCAACAAGGCCATACCTAATCCAACAAGGCCACACCTCCTAACCCTTCTAATCCTTCTCAAACAATGCCACTACCTGGCGACTAGCCATTCAAATGTTTGAGCCTATAAGGGCCATTCGCATTCAAACCACCAGAGATGTTGTGATGGGGACATATGAAGATCCATGCCTCCTACTCTACTTCTTTATTACCTATTCTCCTGTCTGGGAATAATCTTGCCTATTCCCTGTTCTATTGAACTGCATTCCCCATGGGACTCAAAAATTTAGCTTTCCTTTGGGCTTTTCCATGAATCTTCCCAAACCTTCTCTTTTTAATTTCCCCTTATCTCCTCCATACCACCCACACAGCTCCCTTCCTGTACAGCCTACCTCCTGCTTAGACTTACATTAGTTCTTAGAATGGATGCTGTTTTCTTCCAGGATCTTTCCAACCTGCCTGCATTTCCCTACCCTACGCTACCATGGGATAGAAATATTCATGCTTGGTAGAACATGGTTTCTGCTTCCTAAGTAAGTCAGGACCTAAACCTAGTCTCAACCCACAGTTCCTTCTTCAGTAACAATTTAATGTACTTTCTGGTTAAAAAATAAGTCACCCTTATGTCCAGATTCCTCCCTTAAGCTATTTGATTCATGCTAGATTTGTTGGGGGTACACATGGTTCTGTAGTTCTGTCTCACTGGTTACTCCCTGCATCTCCTACATCTTTTGTTGATCTAAATGACTACACAAGGCACAATTTGTAGGTAGGGATCAGAACACAAAAATTCCTGTGCTTCTCACAGAAATCAGCCTAGCATGGCATACTCCTCACATGAAGAAAAGTCCTTGTTGAATCAAATGGAATTTTCCTGAACTGAGTGCCTAGAGCCTATCTTTAGAGCTCTGCTTTTTGTGATAAAACAATCAGGAGGTTTGGCTGAATTTCCACTAGTATTTAAACTACTATGTTGGGGTCACGTAGAGACAACCTTTTGGAACACAGTGACCTTTAAGAAGAGCATCTCTGAGGTCACTCTGAGGTCTGAGCCTACTTGGTCACTAGTCAGTGGGCAGATTTGCTTACATTATGCAGTTTGTTCTGTTCCTCCCTGTGGGAGGACAGATCTAGGGACAGTATGACTCTAGCTATCTGAAACATTGAACTCTGAAACCTTTTGAAATGCACCTTTTGCAAATAAACTTTTTTCTATGAAAAACTAGAAGAATGCCAAATTGAGGAAATTTTCCATGCAGGCTCTCAGGATGCTCATGGAATTCCATGATGCATCTTCAAAATCTTCCCTAAGATGTGTGGGTCTCAAGATAGGGGAAGGAGAGGCAAACCTAAGAAATTCTTGCTGTTGCTGAATGCACGGGCCTCATGTAGCCCACGGGCCAGCTGTGTTTGTTATAGATTGTCTTGGAGAAGTAGAGGTTACAGATAGGTGAGGATTCCCAGCGTTGCCATGCCTGGCTCTTGTCCCACCAGAGTGCTTGTCAGCCTCGTGTGAGCAAGACACTGCATCCTACTGTTTGAGTTGGCTTTGCCCTGCTCTATGATTTCAGTTCCTTGTCTCTGTTTTCCAATGCGTGGGATCGTTTCCATCTTCAGATCATGACTGTTTTTCTGACTTGAACAATTATCCAGAAAAGCTTGGTAATAAGGCCTTTGTAACCATCACTTGCATTTCTAATAATATATGTCTTTCTCATCCTTCATACTTGATGACATCAAATTGCAGCTGAAGTAACTGCCTGGGAAAAAGCAAGAGTAACAGCAACAAACCACTTCACTCTCTGGCTGGAAACCTGCGATTGTACCAAGAGGAACTGTGAAGAACCTGCTTATGTTGGACAAGACAGAATAAGGGCCTGAGAGCAGATACTGTTTAAGCATCCCATGCAAAGAGGCAGTAGGGTATTAGGATGGTTTAGTTTTGTTCACTGGACAAGGAAAGTGGTGAGGTTAGTTCCAACAGAGACTTATAATATGGCATATCAAAGGCCTGGTTTGACTGGCATCTTCATGCTGGACTCAAGGTTTTTGTGGTGGTGGAAGCCCCTTCTAGAAAATCACCTACTTTGCTTCTTAGATGTGGGTCATCATTTCAGGAAACTTATTGGTGGAACTGGCATTTCTTAATGTAAACTCAGAGCTGAGGTGCGATATGATCACAATGGCGCTGAACAAGATGAAGCTGCGGGAGATTCATTACCGCCACGATGGAGTCCTCAAGGAGCTGGGAGAGTGGCTCTGCTCAGGGCTCCAGGACTTACAACAACAGACATCTGCATTCCTTGCATCCTGCAAGCATTTCCTTATTTCTTTTCTGGATTAGCATCCGCATTTTCCTTAATGAAACTTTTCTTTTTCTTGGTCTTGGAACATAGAAGGGCCAGATGACATCACATGATCCAGATCTGACCAAGCAGCCAATCCCATGCTTGTCACTATTCTAACTGACTTAGCAATAAGGATAAGAAAATTATTCAGATAGTTTGGGGTTTAATGATAAAAAGGCAAGTGATTCTTGATGATACCATTCGTGGACCTAAGTCCACCTCTTCCTGAATCTTTCTGTCACTTAGTGAACCTTGTTATTCATTTAAGGAAGTTCAGGTTGATCTACTCATTATAGTTAAAAGAGTAACCTGTGTTCACCTTCAGAGCAGGTCACAGAGGTAGTCTATCCCTCCTCCTGGCTGGTGCTTTTTCTCTTATTAGGCCTGAGAAGATGCTTAGCGCTCCACAGAGAGGATACATATAAGGGCAAATGCTCAAGAACAGAAGGTCCAGTGGTTAATAGCTGGACCACAATATTACTGGTTCCACTCACTTTATTCTGGCAACAATCTAGGAAGTGGAATCCAGATCCGTCTAAGCCCTGATTTAATTGTAACATTTGAGGGTGAGTTCCAGATATTACATGATCTCCTGTGGGTTTTTGGGAGGGTGGGTGGTCCCTGGAAGTTCTCTGTGGGAATTCCCTTTGAGAATTGGTTTCAGAATGTACAGCCAAACAGGCAATTGAATTAGAGAAGGCCACCATATTTTTTTTTCTGAATGCTACTGAAGACGTTGGATGGAAGCGATTCACACCAAAACATTTTTTATTACTTAGAGACTAAGTTTACACTGTGACCAATGAGTCCTGGGTTAGGATAAATGGGTGGCCTTGTCAGGTTTTTTTTTTTTTTGAGGGGATGGTGTGATACATATTTTAACTTTATGTAACTTTTTAAACCTATTGGAGTGAACAGTCCCTAGAGCATTTAACCTTGGACTCTAAATGAGAGCAGTCTAGGAGGTCCTAAAACTCAGAGGACTGGCCATGTTCCAAAGGTCATGTCTAAGTCTGAGTGTTTCTCAAAGATAATAAGTTCTAGGCTGTCCTGGGGTATAAAAGGTTATTAGCTCTCCAATATAATGAATCCATCTCATCAAAGCCTTCTCTAATCACCCTAATCAGAAATCAATAGTAGCTTTAAAAATTATTGTACTATTCATCTATCATCTATCTATTATCTATCATCTATCTGTCTGTCTGTCTATCTATACTCCATCTGTTGTTTGTGTCTCTGTGTGTGTTGTTCAGAAGACAACTTTTGGGAGTCAGTACTCTTTTTCTACTATGTGCGTTCCAAAAATTAAACTTTGGCATATAAGGTCATCATTCTTGGTGGCAAGTGCCTTTATCTATTGAGCCGACTGGCCTCCACAGTAACTTTTTATCTCTTGTATATGCCACAAGGCTATACATATCCTTGGAGAGCCATAGCATGTGAGAATGAGCTTCACACCATCCAAGCAAGTACCTGAGCTAACCATGGGAGAAAAAAGGTTTATTTCTGGCTTGTGGTTTCAGAATTTTAATCTTTAGTAACTTGTTCCAGTGCTCTGGTATATGGTGTCACAGGCCACCATGGTGATGGTAGAGTAAAAATAAAGATCAACTCTTAAAGGTTTCATCACCTCCCAGTACCTTCAGGCTTATTGCAAACATTTAATACATTGGTCTTTGGGGGATATTCAGAATCCAATCTATAACATAGAGTTGATTTGTTTTTTTTACATATAAATATTACATATGTATTATATATTATATTCTTATACATAGTAATTATACTGTTATTAATTGATGTATTTATCTCACTGTAGGTTAACATAAATCTTAGGCCATAAGACACATGTTATTCTACCTCAATATGTTCTCCACAGCATGTCTACACAGTAGATGCTGAAGTCATATCAGTAAGTTAGACCGTCTATCATTTACTTCCTTTCCCTTACTTTGGAACACACAGCTCCTAGGTTTCAACTTGGTGTTTAAGAATGAATATTTTAAGGAGTCCATCTTCTACATTCATTCAGTAAATAATGCTAAATAGTTCCTAAGGATCACGTGCCATTCTAGTGCCAGGAGACACCCGCCCCCACCCCAGACAACCGAGAGAGATCTTGTCTCTACCTTTAAGAATATGAAGTTTCAAGTCATAGAATTCTGGACAACATGCTTTTAAATAGCCAAGTTAAATTTTCATTTGAGGAGTTAGAGGAACTTGCTCATAACCCTTGGAGTGAGCAGGAACACCACCACCCTGATAGTACCAAGAGTTGTTCCTTGATGTCATTGTTGGCTCCCAACCAGCATCTCCTCTTCAGTGAAAGGTTTTCCAACACTGGCTAGGGGCTTCACTGGGACTTAGTCAAGACCCATTCTCAAGAGCTGTCTCTACTCCTGTTTACCCATCTTTTCATTTAATTGGGAGTATTTCCTTCTTGGCTATCTGTAGAAAGCCATCGTTAATCTTACTTCTTAAGTGGCTGATGTAATAGACATCCTACAGGGGAGGACCAGGACATGTTGGACAGGATCAAAGGATCTCTATATCCTGGGTGGACATGGTTCCTTTAAATCAGAGGCTCTGCTGACCACTTCACATCGAGCAAGCCTAGGCTATGGAAAGCCTCAGAAGCCTTCTCATCATGGATCATGAGCACCATCATTGCTAAATGATCCCTGATTCCATTTGTACATCCCTGAACCTTTATTCTTCCCACTAAAACCAAATAATACATAGTTTCCCAATCTATATACCAATTATATTAGGATGAATATTTCTTTCCAAATTTATTTCCGCTCTGAACTTTCTTTGAAAATGATGCCTTTCAGATATAATCAAGTTAAAATGAAGTCATATTGAGCTGAAAGTAGGCTGCTGTCCTTTGAAAAATAACTTGGATTTAGAGGCACACAGAGAAGAATGCCATGGGAAGACGGAAGCAGGAGCTACAGTTGGGCTCCCACAAGTTAGATTGCTGAGAATCGCCAGAGCTCACTAGCAGCTAGGAGGAAGTGGACGAAATCTTCCTTTGCAGCCTTCTCGGGGAGCATGGTCTTGCCAACAATTGAATTTTTAAATTTTTCATTCTGAAATTGCAATGAAATAAACTTCTATTCTTTCAAACCACCTAGTTCCTGGAGAAAGCCACAGCAAACTCAGGAAGCCAATATAGCCATACAGCAATCAGAACCAGATGATATACAGTTTCCTTCTACCCATTTTCTCTTTATGTGTTCCATATTTTAGCTATGCACTAGACTCAGGGAAGATAATGAGCATCATGCTATGGGATTGTCCATTCTGCACTCCGAGGTCATAGCATCTTAGTTCATGAAGTCTCATTGTGTTCACTTGAGACAAGTGCTTTCTTCTGGAGTGTGGTCCCAGAGAAGTGGTGAAGAGCATTAGAGGATGACGGGAAAGGAATTCACAAACACTTTGAGTTGTCCACCATTACTGGGAACCAGCGTTAAATACCTGTGGAACCCTTAAGAATCTTAGGCAACGTGTGTCTTATAAATATATATCTGGGTACAATAAGGAGGAATCAATTTATTTTTTTATTTATTTTATTTTTTGATCAAAAGGGACCCTACATTCGTTATCTCTCTCATACCTCCAGTATGTACTTGCCCAAGGGTGAGGAAGGCTTCTTTGTCATCTTATCCTACAGCACCATGACAGGATGTGAGAGGCACCAAATGCTGGGCTAAACTGAGACAGAGGTCAATTGCTAAAGGTTACTTTACTGTTTATTGGCAGAGCAGTGGCTGCAGAAAGAGTTTCAGGAGCAATCTGAAGACCCAGGAACAGTCCACAAGAAGTGCCCCAAGTACTCAATGTCACAGAAGGGGACACATTCCATTTTTTTTTTTAATTATTGCTTTCTTTCTGAGTTTGGTGAGAATATTGTCTCTTAGGCAATGATTTCCTATTAAAATAACAAAAAAAAAAAGGCTAACACCTTGGAAGCTAGGCATGCTGGGAAATCAAGTGAGAACTCATTAGCTGGGGACCTACACCAGCCCCAGAGAGGAACTCAGACAATTAGAGACTTTCAAGGAATAAGTATAGACTCAGAAATGCATCAAGTAGACTAGACAAAAAAGTACTCTCTCCCCTGGCTGTTTCCTCAGAGCCTGCATTTTCGGACAAGGTTCTTGGCTAATTCATTTTATGTAAGCCTCTTTCTTATAAGACTGTTCAGTTGGGTCTAGCTTTGTGCTACCTTCTCTCCATAGTCCTGAACACCAATTTATGATGCCGAGTTTAGGATTGGCCCACCTACTATTCTTCTCAGGTCACAAGCCCCTCTCAACTCATTGTTGGGACTGCCTCTGGTTCAAGGAGTACAACCTGGTCCATTTGGTTGTATTTGGGAATGGGGTGAAAAAGTACACACATTTAGAGAATATGATCCGAGATAGAGATTCTCCCGAAGACAACAGAGACACAAAAGGGTATATTGCAGGAAGGCATATTTGACTAGGTGTAGTGCTCTGAAATCGAAAGACCTGAGACTGGCAAGTGTCTCACACAGGGCCTTCAGAATCTCAGGGACATGGTTGGACCTTCAAGCCTTTAGACTTGCAGGCTGTTCTTGGAAACAATCCCATTCGCACATAGTGGGAGTGGGGTTGCATTATTATGGTGTTGGCCTCTTTCAGTGAAGAGAGGTGAGTTTCAGAACTTGGGACAGTTCAGGGGAGAATGTAATCTCTGTACACGAGAACTCCCAACAAAAATCCAATACAGTTTGAAATTTATTTCAGGATCACTCAAAAGACCCCCTACCCTCTTCTTCTTTCCCCCTGAGAAAGGTCGATGTGTACAGCAGAAGAGTCTATAATCCCCAGTGGAAGATGTGAGGGCGTCCCAGCCTAAAGCCAGGTGTCCCTGCTTTTAGACCTACCGTGAAGAAAATGTAGGGATCTCATCCTTTTACACATTACCTCCACTGGGTCATCATCCAGTGTGAGTTCCGGGGTTGGAGGAGTCCTGAGAAAGCTTGGAGCCACAGTTTTGAGGGGAAAGCCTGAGCTTAGAAAGGGCACTTCCCTCTTTTCACTTCGAGGCTCTGGTGACAGGCCTCTAACAAGGGTCCTTTTTATTCCTGTAAGGTGACCACCACCTTCCTTTCCTTTCCTCTCATTTGAGTTGCTTTTCACCAGTCATTGTCACTGTCTTAAGGTTGTCGGTTAAAATCCCCCTCAATTGTCTCAACTTGGAATGGGCTTTGCTGCCATTCTCCTGTTGCTGAAGGAAGCCTTGATGGGGTCACAGGACTCAACAAAACATTCCTCATTAAGCATTCTGTCCTGCGGGTGGTCAGGGCAGAGAGAGCTGTCTTGTTCCACCGCGGGAGCCCCACAAGAACACAACACTTTCAACTTGTAAAAGCAGGAGCGGCCACTTTACGTGGGAAAATGGGCCCTGGGTCATTCAAGTCTACTGTCTAAGTCATATAATGCGACTAAGATGGAGATTGGACCTTTGTTTTGCTGTGGATGTGGGTCGCTCTTGCCTCTGTTCTATGACACAATCATCTGTGACGCTCCACAGATGGCTGCTTAAGCTGGAACCAACAGTGTGCTCTAGTTTCTAAGCTAGGTTAGAGAGATCAACTTGTCTCTCAATTGCCACGGTCTCTTTGATAGTGTTTATTAATGATCTGTGGTGCTCTATACCAAGGAACTGAGACACATAAGGAAAGATCACTTGAAAACTCAGCCTACAAGGAGAGCTCATATAGCCACCAGTTCCCTGTGCCTCTGCTCTCTGCCTGGCACGCTCGCCCTCTTGTTATCATTCCTAGGACATCTGCAGTGCCATGTACAATTTCTCCTTTTCTAAGGGATCCCTTCCTGCTGGATTCCCGCCTCCAGAAGCTTTGAGGGGAAAAGGGTGGTCACAAGTCACAGGGGTCTGCATGCATGGCACCACCCAAAAAGGGCTCGCCTAGTCTCTGATTGTTCTGTTGTAAGTGTCACTGTAGGGGGAAAGTCTGCCAGGAAATGAGTCTGAAGATTTGCCTGACTAAGCAGAGAATAGAGCTGGGTGAGAGACAGTACACATTCAACAGTGTCTCCCTTTCTACTCCACCCTGAATTGTGTTCTCTGGCAAAGCCATCTATATACTGTTTAAGACTCTTGAAGTTCAAGACTTCTCATTTTACCAACATGATTCTGGGGTTCAGAGAGAGGAAAAAAACTTCTCAGCGTGTGACTACGGAGAACTTGCCTGACACTTCTGGCCAGTCAGGTAGGGAGTCCCATTACACTGTACTGCGTGTATTGTGAGACATATTCTCCACAACTATTTGTCTCTCTGTCATGCTTGTTAATCCTGCAGCACCTGATGATTGACTGATCCAAGGTTCCGTTGGCCCAGTTGGGGCCTGGGATTTTTCTTAGCCTTGGGTTATCCACCCAACAGCTGTTTGTCCTCTGGCTTAAGCTGAATACGGCTAATTTGGAGAAGAAAGTTGGTTTTGTTTTCATGAAGAAGAAGAATGACAAAGGAAGGCATTATTTGTACCTTGGAATAATGAAGAAGTCTTCAATAATAATTTAGGCTATGGCCAGCTCTTCTCTAGACACCATGGGGGATAGAGAGGCACACAGGCCATGGTATTTTTGCACACACAGAGAGAAGCTGGGCAGTCTTCATAGTAGATGAAAAGACTAAATGTCAACTACAACCAGATGTTCATTAATTTGGAAAAAAAAAGGCAAATAGACAATAAAGGAGAACATAGGTATCGAGCTGGTTCCTGGAAAGAGCGCAGGTTCAGCTAGTCTTTGACACTAAGTAGATCACTGATAATTACAATTGTGTGCGATTAAAGGGGCATTAAGAAAGGTGATTGTTCTGCCACAGAAGACTGGTCGGTCTTTAAGAGGACAAGTTAAACCATAGCCATGTCAGACCAATCACCCAACCTTCCAGAGGCAAACCAATACATAGACCCATGCTCCAATTTCTATCAAAATCTCCAATTTCCCACTGGGTACCTCACTAGGAAGCTCGGGGGTAGGGGTGGGGGCACTTGTTGGCAGACTAGACTGGAACAAGATGAGGAAGAGTCTCAAGGTAGGGTGTGCTGGTCCATCACAGGCAGGGACATATGTTAAACAAACCGCCCTTGAAGAGGCTGTAACATATTTCTCAAGAGGGACAGATGGAGGAAGAGGCCTAGGTTCTGAAAGTTTCCAATCTTTCATCTTTTCTCCCAAGTCTTAGGGTAAAGGTCCAAACAAACCTGACGCTTTATAAAGATAGCCACAGGGCCAAATGGCTTTCAGTATCTCCGTATGAGCTCCTGTGGTCCTGTCTAGCATGTCCTCTTTCATCCCTCAGCCTCACTCAGGCAGGACTGGAATGCAAGATGGCCCAGCCTTTATTTAGTTTTTCCAGCATGGAGCCACCATTTTTTCCTAAAATGAGGAAAGAGAAAAACAACAAAAAACAAACAAACCCAGATACACCATTATTATTATTATTATTATTATTATTTGGTTTTTTAGAGACAGGGTTTCTCTGTATAGTCCTGGCTGTCCTGGAACTCACTTTGTATAACAGGCTGGCCTCGAACTCAGAAATCCGTCTGTCTCTGCCTCCCAAGTGCTGGGATTAAAGGTGTGCACCACCTCCGCCCGGCTCCAGACACACCATTATTGTATGTAACTGTTTCCTCAGGGAATGAAGGGCATAACGACAGTTGCATGGTATGGGTGCTGGCAGCTAAGACAGTTCCATATTCTAATGAGAAGTGTGAGACGTTAGCACAGAGGGACATGGCACTCAGTCTTCAGGCAGGACATTCTGGATATTGCATGAAAACTATGACTTTGGGAACTGCCTGGAGTTGGCAGTGGCATCAGCTCTCCATTTGTCCTTGAGGATTAGTTAGCAAGTGGTTTGGGCCCAGAAGGTGGCCTTGGCTTCAAGTAGGCATAGCAGAAAAGAAGCCAGTCCATCTCCACAAACTTTTGAAAAGCTTCTACTCTTGTCAGCTTGAGAAGAATGTCCTCCCTAGAGAAGGCGAGGCTCCAGGAGAGATGAGGGGAGGAAACCCAGATGGCCAGCCTGGTGAGAATAAGTCTTTCAACTCAGGGCTATCCAAACATAAGGTGAAGACGAAGCTGTCTGTGCTGGGGATGAGTTGGAATACTACAAAGAAAACCAAAAGCTGCAAGTAATACTTCTTGGAGCTTGTGTTCACATAGCCCTTGTTTGAAAATCGCTGCCACAAACAGCTTGCTCTGGTTTAGCCATGAGACCTCCTGTGTCTATCTGTCCAGGGGTGAGCTAAGGGCACTGGTGATGAGCTGATACTATGAGGATGAGCTGACTTTCCCCAAAACCTGAGGCTGGTTGAGTTTAAGGGAACAAAATCTTCTATTTCCAGTTTAGGGGTTCCTTCTTCCAACCCACACCTAGTGCAACAAATGTTCCCCAATTTACCTGCACAGCTGGCCTAACAAAAGGGTCTAGTTCAGAATAGGAAGGCATAATCTTTGGGATATCCATTCTACATCCTAAACATCCCTATTGCTGTCCCCAGTGCCCGCTGCTGCACTCTTAGATTCTTCTTGGGTATCATTGTTGATACTTCTCAGGTAACTCTGCCCATCTTCTTTTCCTCTAGTTTATGGATGGGAAGAAAGAACTGAGACAAGGAAGGGAAGTTAGTGACAGGGACAAAAAGAGAGGCGGGAGTGTGGTGGGGTGGGGTGGAGAAGAACACAAAGCAGTTGATCCTAGTTGAATGCTTAATGTATAGCAGATAGCATCACCATAGCTGTTTTGTTTAACTTTCAAGATAGTTCTATTGTCATCCTTGAATTTACAGCTTTATAACTTAGGAAAAGCATATAGCCAGAAGTAACAGCAAAGAAATCACAATTATACCTGGCTAATGACTGACAAGACCTGGTCCTTTCTACTCAAAAAATGGAGAAGGGATAGGGAAAAGCCACTTGATGACGGTGAAAGGCAGAGAGCGTGCTGTGGGGGGAGAACAGGGCTTGGGTGATTCAGGCTCCTCCACCCATTGTTAGTGTGTTCATTTTGTTGTTTTGAAAAAAGACTTTACAATGCTGATGATCCAACTTGTGACTAAGTGCTTTGGCCTTCAAACTACACCTATTTCTTCTATTATATTCACATACATTGAACATACATGAGTTGGACTGGTTGCAAGACACATAGTAAGTCCTGAGAGCCTGATGTGAGGACTTCAGTTCTATAGCTTGGGTCACACAAATGCCAGGGCAAGTGCTGTAATGAAAATAAGCATGTTGGCATCCCACACAGAACCTTGTGGGCGGAATGGATAGAAGTCATCTTAGGGAGGCCATTGGAAATAACATTTTTTTAGGGGGAGTTGGACATTTTGTTCAAGACTTGATTCATCAAAATTACCAGCATGTGCTGTTGCATATCTTGGTAATGGAATGACAGTGTTGTCTGCTTCTATTGCTAAGATGACTCATTTGGACAGCAACTCAGCAAGGTGGGAGATGGGGGTAGATGGAAACAATGGGAAGATTGTCTGTGAAGGGTGAAGAACTATGAATGATATGATGCTGATGCTCATGCATGCATCCCAGTGGGGCTGACAGGTCCCATCGCACACCTTACAGGAGAGCAGAAAAGGGTGACCTGCTGTCAAAGGCAGGTCTAGGGAGTAGCAACTAGCACGAGGGCCAGTATAAAGCCTGTAGTTACCAGGGAAGTCAGGGCTCCATTTTCTGTCTCATTGGCTAAAGAATTTAGAAAAGGTCTCAGAAGGAAGCCCAAGGACAAAGATTTTGTTAGAACTCGGAAGGAAAAGAACAGGGCAGGCGAGCTGTGAATCTCAGCTGCAGACTAGAGAAGAGGTGTGGAGAGGAAGAAGGAACACTGGAGCTTTCAGTGTCCAAGAAAGCAGACAGGTTCGACAATGAAGGCTGGCAAACAGCAAAGCTCCAGAGAGCTGGTAAGAAATCCCAGAATGTCCAGGAAAGCACACCTATTAATTAAAATAAATAAAGAAATAAGAAAATGACCAGACAAAAATGGGCATGCTGCGTGGCTCTGAAGGCGGCTGAGTGGCTCTGAAGGCAGCTGCGAGGAGGGAGTTTCCTGGGAAGGATATACACATTATCTCATTAAGGGGATAATCACTCCTCCCACCTCCTCAGCATTCCTTCAGATGAATGTATGTCCTGTGGGGTAGACGCTTGGCCAGGTAGACTGGCCCCACTGTATCAACTCTTAAGGCAATAGTTTGATATGGCCTAATCTTTTGAGCAGATCAGAATGTCATGTTTCCTCTTTTTTATTTATTTATTTATTTTATTATTATTTTCTTTATTTACATTTCAAATGCTATCCCGAAAGTTCCCTATACCCCCCCCCGCCCCTGCTCCCCTACCCACCCACTCCTACTACTTGGCCCAGGCCTTCCCTTGTGCTGAATCATGTAAAGTTTGCAAGACCAAGTGGCCTCTATTCCCAGTGATGGGTCATGTTTCCTCTTAAGTTCAGAATTATTCCATTATTTTGACAGGAGGGCTGAGTATTTACCATTTTTAATGTATTTGCCTTTTTAAATGTTATCCAAGAAATGGGAGATGGCCTCCAAAGCCTATCATGAGGCAGGAGTGCATCCTCGATGCACCTAAGGCTAAACCATGCCTAGCTACTTAACGGTTTTGGAAGAGAAGTTCCTGTAGATATAGCTTGCCCTTTTATATTGTAGAAGGGAGGGTTTGTTCTAGATTAGTACATGTGGAAGAATTGTCTAGACTAGGTGCTATAGGGTCTGGTGGCCCCCAAAGGAAGGCAATTCACAGCATTGCCTTGTCCTCTCTGTTGGTAGCTGAGCCCCATTCAACCCGGGATCCCTTTGGACTAACTACTGTGAGAAAAGTATCCCCATGCCAAGAGGAAGTCTTTCCTGTCTCCTCGTGGTGTAACTGAGCCAGCAGATGTTAAAGGTCAGTAGCACAGATTGTCTTCAATGGCAAGGAAGCCATTGTGTGAGAAAGCAGAGGCATCCGGATGGGAGCTTTGTTCAAACTCTGGGACCAGGGAGAGGCTGGGAAAGGAAGAGGTGTCCAGGGGAATCCAGGATAGAGGGTCAGGAAACTGAGAGCAGCCTGCTGCCCTGCACTGTGGAAGCAGTAGAAACTGGAGACAGAGTGGGGCGCTTCACTGTGGTTGCAGGCTGGAGAAATAGCAGACTACTAATGACCTAGTCAGGTTTCTCTCCCTTCCTCCTGCACCTTCCTCCTCTCTGCTCATCAGTTTTCTCTTCTAACTTCCTTCTCCCCTGTCCTTTGCTTGACCATCACCTCTCTCTCCCCGAACCCTTTTCATTCTAGCCTTCCTGTTCTGCTTCTTTTTCTCCATCTTTTTCTTCCTCTCATCTTCATCTCCCACTTCCAGTCAGGAATGTGAAACCTGTGGCCCATGGGTTGCATGCAACTGCATGTGGCCAAAGATAGGGAAACATATTTAAAACATATGAGATGATATATATATATATATATATACCCAAAGGTTGTACACATCTCTAAGCATCCAGTATTATTTCATGGAACCCAGGAGTCTTAAATTTGTTGTAAATTTGAGCTCCACCATGTCCTCAACTTTTGGTGTTGGGAGTCCCCGAGTTTCAGAGTTCTAAAGAAGTTCCTTCCTACCTCAAGATATTAAGCGGGTTGGGAATATTCAAACAGCTAACATCTGTATAAGTCTACACACAATGCACAGAGCACCCTAAGTGTTTCCCTGATGCTATTGCCCTCCCTCAGGAGACTAAGTGGGAGAAACACTTTCTAAGGTACATTGTGGAGTTTCCTGTACATTAGCCCCTACTCTGTTCCCCATATTTCTCCTCTCACCCACCTTTTCCAAATGCAGAAAATTAAGTCATGACTCCCAGTTATTAGAAGCTATTCTGGCTACTGCACAGTTGTTGAAGTTGTTGACATAATGAGAGGAAATGCAGAAGTGGCTTGAACTCCCCATCCCCTTTTCTGCCTCCCCCCTCTCCCCAGGTTGCAGGAGCCATTGCTTCACCTATCATAGGGACTCTCACTGACCAATCCTAACATTCTTGATCACTGAAAGACTTCTGCCCTAGCCCCTTGATCTTCTCTGATGTCCAGGGTCAAAATGCTGTCTTTGGTTTAGGGGGAGAGACTTTCTCCAGTTCTGTATGTTGGGCACAGATAGCATTAAGCTTTTCTATTTTTATATTAAAAAAAAAATCTTGATTACCCTTTACAGAGTTTGGGTTGGCATACACCACATGGACGTGTGTATCCCTCCCAGTTCACCTAACTGATTTCCTGTTATGGACTTGTGGCACCCATCACCACTGACCTCTCAGAAACTGGAAAGATGAGCCATTGGGCGTGACACACACAGTTCCACTCTCTACTTTTCCTTTGTAGCCCAATTCACAGTGTATAATTATGTGTTTGTGTTTTGTTTTTTTTTTCTCTCTGCTCCATGGCTCCAAGGCTCTGTGGGGGTAAGAATCACACATATTTAGTTCACTCAGCTTTCATTATGCATCCAGCACTGTACGTTCTACAACAACATAGGGCAAGTCTAGCTGCATATTAAACCACTAAGGGAGTTAATAACAAGAAAATCTCTCCTTCCTTCCCCCTCCCCGCCACAGACACACAGACACACAGACACACACACACACACACACACACACAACCTCAACACTGACCAACACACATGCTATTACCACCACCACCACCAAAGCAAACAAAAGGTATCAACACTTATGCAGACATTCTGTATCAACTGGTCCAAGTGGTCCCTCCACATCATCAACCCTGAACACTCACTCTGCACAGTGATGCTCCATTAAAGCCATTGTGCTGTGCCTGGGCTTCATGCTTTGCTACTATGCACTTGTTACCCTACCTGTCTCCTTTCCATAGCCGAAGCTCCAGCTCCTGCTTGCTGGCGGGTCCATTCCCTCACGAGCCTGTTTTGGCCTGACTCATTCCTGGGCCCACCCTAACACATTCCTACTTCTCTTTAAATGACTATTTATGGCCTGTTACCTCCAGGACACGGCTCCTGATGAAAACAGTCCAGACTCAACGCCTCCTGTGTAATTTAGAATCCAGTCCTCCTCCTTAAAATTCTTTTACACTGGTTTCCGTAATCATGTGCTTCTGTTGGCAGCCCCGTAAGTGCAACTGATCTGGGCTGTAAACTCCTTGAACATGGCTGTAGCCCAAAGGCTAAGATGGCAGGAATAGCTTCTGCACCTCCAACTTGAACCATGTAACCAGCAAGTGAGACAAGATGGAGTTCTGGCCATTCATTATTGTGAGACATGGGCAGACAGAGGCAGGCCAACTGGGCATTAGGCTCTCTGCTACACTGAAGATACTCTGAAAGACTAAGTATGGAGGGATGGGTAGGAGTTGTAGTCCTTTCCTGGAACTCAGTGAAGAACCAGCTAGTGGGAGGTCAGACCTGTGCACTGTTGTAGAAGACAGCTGAGGCCAGTTCAGCTTCGTGGGAGGATTGGTGTTCTTATTGTTTAAGCGATCCTGGTTGGCCTGTGTGGATTTTTAGTACCAGTGATTTGTAGCCCAGTTACTTATGCCCTGCCTCACCATGTTCCTACCCTACCTCACTATTATTTATCTAACCTTTGTATTTACCTAATACTTCCATTATTTCCTCATTTTTATTTGCTCATTGAGAACTGGTATGTAGTGAGTATTCTACGTGTATATAGGTAATATATGGGAAGCATGTACATCATATGTGGTATGTGATATGTTGAACACTGTATATGTATGGCTCATGATCTATGTATGGCCTGTGAAGCATGTGTGTATATGTGTGGTATGTGGAATGGTGTGAGTGTGTGTAGTACATGATATGATGTGTATGTGTAGGATATTAATAATGAATAGGCAATGCAGAAAAAAAAAACCCTTTAGGGAAGGTTTCAAAAGTGGGAGTTGAGCAATTAATCCAGACAGACCTCTCTTATTGAAGATGTGGGAATACCCCACAGGCCTGGAGCTAATTAGAGGGAACTTTCCAATCAGAATCCAGTTCTCTGGTTGAGTCTCTTTCTGTGATACACTGTTTTTTCTTGGTAATTTATCCCTATGACCTCTATTTGGAAATAGAACAAATCACACATCCACCCCCTTTCAGCCTAAGTCTGTGAAGTGTGATCCATCAGCCGGGGGCATGGGCACTGACCCAGTGCGCAGCCATGGTAAGGTAGAGGCCAGGACGAGCATTCTTTAGAGTCTGTGGCAACCTCTGTATCACTCAGTCCGTTGTTTCCTTACCCAGCCAGGTCCCTCTTAGCCTCGTCCACAGCTTCTGAATGTTCTACTTCCAGTGGCAAATGAAATACACTTTCCCCGGGAGGCCTTGTCTGTTAACTCTTGTCCTTGTGCCCGATGGCTCACAGCTCTGGGCAGTCCTTCCATAGACCACTTCATTTGTTGTAGTTCCCTGGGAAGGATGAGAAGGTTGAGTCTCTTCAAGAGGAAGGCTAGAAAGGGTGCTATTTTCTCAAGAACAATTAATGCGCCATGGCTGTGTAACCTCACACAGGCCCTCTCCCTGGATGCCAGCCAAAGGGAGACCTCCATCCAGGACCCTGGCAGCAGGGTAATACTTGAAAGTAATTACAACTCTTACTGAGAGTGAAGGATCTCTCCAGGATGCTGGCAGGTCTCAGATGGTCTAGGCTTTCCCTGCTTGCGTTCCACTGTATCATTTTCCTTTCCTGGGGCTCCATGGTTTGTGGGCTTCATGTTTGTACAACCACTCTACAGTTATTCCTTATTTGTGTATACTTTTTCCACACACAATGAAAATAGAGCTCTGAGTGCAAGTGATGGGAACTTTGCAAGTTTGAATCCCGTTGTCAACTGGGCTCATGTGAAAGTTTATCATTTAAAAATGATCGTGTGTGTGTGTGTGTGTGTGTGTGTGTGTGTGTCTTAGTCAGAATTTGTACTCCTGCACAAAACATCATGAGCAAGAAGCAAGTTGGGGAGGAAAGGGTTGATTCAGCTTACACATCCACATCGCTGTTCATCATCAAAGGAAGTCAGTACAGGAACTCACACAGGGCAGGGACCTGGAGGCAGGAGTTGATGCAGAGGCCATAGAGGGATGCTGCTTACTGGCTTGCTTCCCCTGCCTTGCTCAGCTTGCTTTCTTGTAGAACCCAGAACTACCAGCCCAGGGATGGCACCACCCACAATGGGCCGGGTCCTCCTTCCTTGATCACTAATTGAGAAAATACCTTACAGCTGGATCTCATGGAGGCATTTCCTCAATTGAGGCTCCTTTCTCTGTGCTAACTCCAGCTTGTGTCAAGTTAAGGGAATTCACTTACTTTGTAGATGTACTGGGAAAAGTAAAAACAACAACAACAACAAAAAGAAAACAACAAAAAAACCAAAGCACGCTTAATATACAAATGATAATACACTTAAGGAATTTCATTATGACCTTTATGATCTTCAAGTTCAGGGGCTTAGTGGAGAATTAGTGGAGACTCTTGGAAAAAAGTCAGCTGATGTTGCCTCCCCCAGCCTTGAAGCAGGCTAATTCAGACCTTGTTGCCACTAATCATAGGACCATCTCGGGTGGAACCTTCCGACTTACAAAGCAGGTTCTATTGTCTACNCCTGCCACTGCTTTCCTCCAAAACATTATCGCTACCTGCTGAGACCCTTGAGACAGCATCCTGCAGATCACCTTCAGCTGGCAAAGGGCATCAAGAATGGAGTGGAGGGGGATGAGCCTCCTCCCTCTATATAAGCTCAGAATCTTAGTAAACTTGAGGGCTTTGATCAGTTATGTTGTCTTAGCCTTCCTTCCTTGTTCGCTGTCTAATCTCTTTCAGCCCCAGCCCACCTTTCAGGAGTACCTGGTTCCAGTGTGGCTGCCAGCGGTTGCACTCAAGCTGAACTAGCATTAGGAACAGGAGACTTAGTTGCTATTTGATGTGTTTAATACTTAGGGGAAGAATTAAGCGTTGATTGACATGCTGGCCACAGTTATGGTCAGGAGAAAAGGTGGAAATAAGAGGTTCAAAACCTGCCTAGGCCAGAGCACAGGGTGAAGGCTTTGCACAAAGTCTCTGTCTCTCTGTCTCTGTCTCTGTCTCTGTCTCTCTCTCTCTCTCTCTCTCTAGTCTGAACCATCAAGCCCCATTGGAACCGGTGTCCCCACTCACAACCTGACATATGGTTTGTCTGTCTAGAGAAAATGGAACCTCTTGATCTGCCTCAGTCCCCACCCTCCCGACTATGACCTGGTTGGCTTTTCTCTTCTTTGGAATAATCCTGGCCCCCGTGGGAACCTGAGGCCCTCAGGCCTGCTGGATGAGGTGAGTGGGGACATTTATCCAGAGTGAGAGCAATGGGCAATGTGGAAATCAGAGGCAGGTCACAGGCCGGGTTGTTGATTCAGAAGAACTAAAACATCATTTCCTGCGGCACTATTGAGAAAGCCTGTGACAGAGGACAAAGGAAAATTACCGAGGGCTCCTTCTGTAAAGAATCTTCAGGAAGAAGGATCTAGTTATCTGACAGAGAAGACTTGCCCTGGGCAAGAGCTGTTTCTCCCATTTTCTTCCAGCCACTGGGTTGTTCTCTGAGATCTATTGGCCCCTGTAGATAAGCTCTTAGTGTGGTTCTTCCAAATGGTTGGGCTAAACAAGCTAGGCACTCTATACCTTCTCCACTGTGAAGAAAATGAATTGAAGGGATTTTTTTTTTTAACACAATGAAAATTCAGTCAGTATCATGGTGAGAGAGAGGAAGAAAGGACTACAGGGTGAAGATGATCAGGAATAGGATGGCTTCAGGGTGTTCTTTTGAAGTACATCGTTTCAATGCCACTGGATTCTGTATTCCTGGAAAATTCAATTTGATTAATCCAGGGGCACAATATGGATTGTAATGTGACCCAACAGTTAAGCCATTAGAAACAGGTTGGAAGGGGGAAGAACTGGAGAAACGGGAGCACTGGGTGGATGAGGAAGTTTGAGGGTTCCAGGGCAGTTTGAATTTCCCAACATACATATACACTGGGGACATCCTGGGGTGGTTTCTAGGAAATGGAATGGGGACCCTTTTCTTTTGGGATAAGACCAGGTTTGGAATATGCAGGTGTCCTTCAGAATCCCTGGCAATCTGGTTTAAGTACCTCTGGGATATCAAAGTCAATGGTGCTTAAATCCTTCATATAAAATGGTGTGGCATTTGTATGTAATCTATGCACATCCGCCCTTATTCTTTAAGCCACTTGTAGGTCATTTACAATGCTTAAATGAATATTATACATATGAGGAAATGACACACAGAAATATTTGGGCATATTCAGTATATATGCAAATGAAAGTTTATTTTGATCTTCAGTTTGTTGAAGTCACAGATGTGTACCCATGAATATGGGGAAGTGATTATCTATGGGAGGAAATACAGGAAAACGATGGAGTACCAGAACATCCTCCATGGGTTGGGCAGGATGTAAATGGAATACATTTGTCCTGGGCGAACACCTCTATGCTCTGGCCTCAATGGAATGTTTATACATGGCTTGGATTTCTGGAAACACTTCCTTTGGTCTATACATACCTTGGCACTACCCTTTTAATTTAAATGAACATACTCAAAGTAACATGGACAAACTAGCCAGTATAGTGAGTCCTTCCCCAGAATGCCAATGGCCAAACTGGGCTGCAAAAAATTCAGACACGGAGGGAGGCTAGAAAGAAATAATTGACTGCACTTTCAATGAATGGTATATGTTTTCTAAGGGACTTCTAGCCTTTTACTTGTGGCTGGTATTCCCCTGGGATGACAATAGCAGATGAAGGGTATTCAGCAGGGAAGGGATAAAGACTACATGGGCAGAGCAGGCAAGGTCTGGCATTTACTGCTAAAAAGCAGAGGCCACCAGACAGCTAAGTGGCTTTAGCTGCTAATGGAGTCAGGAGAAATCACAGCTGTCATGTGTGTAGAGAAGGGTTCTTTTGGGTTTGACATCATGAACAAGATAATGGATCTTTTGACTTGATACATGTCCTGAAAGCTCCTTCTGAAGTTTGTGTTTTCTTAAGGTTGAGAACCTAAAGTCCTCAAGACTCTGGGGTGAAGGGGGTTGTCTCTCAGGAGATGAAAGACAGAACTGGAGAGCAGTTATAAACTCTGAGCAAAAGCCAGTACTCAAAGCTAGAGAGGGGTAACTTGTAATCATCTATGGAAAGCACGCTGAAGGACATATACAACAAAGGTATAAAGTGTGAGATCCTTCTAGATTCCTGAAGCTGGTGGCTCTAGACTTCTCCTTACCTCTAATTGAGCTACCCTGTCTATGCAGAAATCATGGAAGCTGCCCTGGAATTCAGGGTTGTCCTATAGAACTGACAAAGAACACAGGTGTATGTTTTTCAGCAGGATTAAAAAGAATTAATGCGTATTGATTGTGCAAAGGGGTCTCATTAGGATATTTTCACACATTCAAAGAACATGCTTTGATTCTGAAATATGGGTCCATGTATTTTCATACATTCACAGAACATGCTTTGACTCAGAAAGTATAGGTCCATGTCCCAGCTGTGAGACTATTAGCTGAGTGACTCCAGGCAAGGGACTTGGCCTCTTTTAGGCCAGTTTCTTCTGTAATATAGTGGGGCTTGGATGGATGATCAAAAGACAACCTTTGGACCATAGTACTTTATAACTCTGTGTTCTGTGACCCCTCTTTTACTTGAAGGGCTCTTCCATCATTATTTTTATTACTGTCACTTTTGTTCATATTAATAATAGCTTTTGATTATTTCTCAGATCATTGTGGTTAGAACGTGCAGTCATGACAAGGACAGCAGCTGGGCATGTGCTAAGCAATTATTACGACAACCAAAATTCTACAGGGGCTAAAGCAGTAATAGTCACTGACTGCCTCCACTTCCTACTCTCAGGCAAATCCACCCTTGATGCTTAGCATCACAATTTCATGTGTCATCTGGGCTGCTCTTAACTCCAATTGGCTAGCCCTTGGGATCATGTTTTTATAGCTCACCTAAGGTGCCGGAGGAAGAAGGAAGTTTCAAGAGATGGTTTTGGTTGTTTTGCTAGAAAGATGTAATACAGTTAGAATGTACCCATTCCTCATAATAGTAAGTAAAGGCTGCATAATTAGAAATACAATGAGCTCTCATAATTACACTAAAAAGAGAAATATGCTTTGGACAAATTTGTGATTAAGGAAAAACACTCATTCTAGGTCATATCTTTGGATGAAGCCACAGGTATACACTATGATAAAGCAAGACCATATGAAACTGTTGCTTTGAAATTATAATGAGCTTAAAGAATGAAACCCTGCTTTGAACTTAATATCGACATCCTTTTGTAACTCCCCTTTTATGTAACATTTTATCTATGAGGTCATTTTTTGTATATAAGAAGGCCAGAGAAAAGAATAAAAATGATGGGATGGCTTGTGGGGGCTCTGCCCTATCTATCCATCCATCCATCTGGCCATCCATCCATCCATCCATCCATCCAAATGTCTTTTGGTTATATGTACCTGTGTAGGTATATGTGTATGTTATGTAAGGATGCATGAACACTTGCAGAGTATATGAAACAGACACTCATGCCCAGACAGAATATATGTGTATATAAATGTATACCTGTCTGTGTGTCTATACATATGCACACTTAAGAGTTCAGAGTTTTTGCTGGGATTTCTTGCCAGCCCCAGATAATTAAGTTTTGTTCCATGAGTAGTATTGACCCCATAAATTGCCCATTCGCTGTCACTGGCCTCATCTACTATCAGCATAGCCCCCATCACTAATGCTGCTCTTCCATGCACTGCCTTCCAGACCTAGAAACCCTAAAGATGCCAGGAAGGTCTCTGACAGTGTAGCTTGACTCCATTCCTTTGCTACAGCAAAAAGTGCAGCGATAAACATGGCTGTGCAGGTATCATTGGGGAAGGACTTAGAATACGCTGAGTATATAACTCAGGGTCATGTAACTAGGTCATATGGTAGCTTAAAGGAGAAAAAGCAGTCTTGGGTGTGGGGCTGATGCTAATCGAATTCATGTGACATGAAAGCAGAGGGAGAAAGGAAGCCATTAGAAGGAGGGCAGGGGACAGGAGAGGGGAGTGTGGTAGAAGGAAATACATAAAGAGTGTATGAGAAAATGCTTTAATTAAGCAGATCATTTTGTCATTTTGTAGAGCTTGATGTTGCATGTCAATTAGAAAAAATAACTGTCAGAAACCATGCTAGATATGATGTTGACATCCTTAACTTTTGGGAGGGTGGTGGGCAGAAGGGAGAGAAGAGGAAAGAAGAGAGGAAGAGAGGGGAAAAAAGCTTATGGTTCATTTATGAGCATGGGTGGAAAACCTAGGTAAACAATAGTTAGTTGTCCCTACTAAGTGCTGGCCCTGAGAGTGATGGCTGGCGCCTCCCTGGGTTTCCAGAATCAGATATCACAAGCTCTCTCTAAGCCCTTGCCTCTCCAGTGCAGGACTCCCTGCTGTCAGCAGGGCTGCCCTTCTCGGGCTTCCCTCCACACACCCAGCATTCTGCCTCCCTAGCTCTACCCTGGATTTCCTTCCTGCACGTTTGTTTCTGTACCGTGTTCAGGGAACAGATCCAAGGCAGCCTTGCTCTGTGGCCATTTCCCAGATCTCTCTGATGCACAGCTCACTGGCATCCTCTCCTTCTTCATTATCTGTTCTTGGGAAATTACCGTATTTGACCTTGAGTCATCTTCTCATGGTAAATGTCACCCCTGCTGTCAAGAGCTCCCCGAGGCAGAGCCTCATTTTGGACATAAATACTGACCTTTATCTACTCCCGTTGACAGCTTTCTCCTGAGCTCCAAAAGGACTCAGCAACCTGCCTGTGCAGACTCCTCCACTCCTGCAGGGCCGGAGAGGCAGCAGGCCCTTGCTCCACTGTCTTCTTTGTATTTCATGCTGCCATGGCTGTGTGTATGCTGAGGCCCCGACTCCAGCCCCAAACACTACTCAGTTCCTGATGGAAAAGCAGCCACACAGCCAGATAGAGGGACCAATAAGATTCCTACATCAACTAAGATCAAACTCAAAATTTCTGTGATTCTGGGATGGCACAGTTGTCACCCTGTCTTATAAAGGAAATCTTTTAAGGTAGGGCTAGAATTAAAACAATTTCCACAACACACACTTATACGTTAACTCTCTTCAAGGAAACAGGCCAGGGAGCAAAGAACTAATTGTTTTGTGTTAAATGTTATTTTTCACTTGCACAAGACATTTTCAGACCCTTCTTACAGTTCTGTTCTTACTGTGTTCTCTTTCATAGTGGTTTAGAGCATTTAGTAGTTGCTCTTGTAAATACTTCACACGCTTTAATGACGTAAGGAATGGTAACAATAAAGGCAGATTGTCTGAATACATTTTCTTCAGTGTATGGAAAGGGTGATATTTTTTTCAGAACAGTGGATTGGTGTGTAGATCCCAGTGCAGATACTGGGGGGTGGGAGTGCCTTGGTTTGTGGCTCTGCTTTCTATTTTTCTAGTGACCCTGGCTGCTATATGTCCTTGGTGAGTCCCTTAATCACTTTAGAACCTCATTCCCTCATCAGTAAATGAGGTCGATGACACCCGCCCTTCTGATTTCCCAAAGCGACGATAAAGATAAAATGAAATGGGCTATAAAGCATAAAGCACCAGGCAGACCATAAATCACAATTATGATTTTTAAATTGATACGTCTAGAATGTCATGACTCCATCTCGCAGGCCTAGTCTGTAGAGGAAACCTGAGACAGGGCTCTGTTACCCTGGTTCTCATTAACCTCCACCTGACTACCTGCAAGGCTCTCCTCGGGTTCCCATCTACCACTGCTCCATTTAGTGATCTGTAGCCACTGTGTGAAACTTTGTTTCTCAGTGTATCCCTTTTTGTATGCTTGCAAGGATTTGCTGGGCTCTAAGGTTTCTTATTCCTTACTCTGCTTCACCACTGAGAGGGATTTTGCCTACCAACTTATTCTTATCACCATCTCCAACTTTCTCACGTAGGGCTGCACGGCCCTTTCCTCTGACCTGGTTTCTTCTTTGGTTTCTTGTTATCTCAGCTGCTTGCCCTGTTTGTGTCACTTCCTCTGGCAGCTCTGGGCTCCACCTGACTCCTTTCCTCTCTCACACTGATGGGAACCCACAGATTATCTTGCTGCTTCCAGGTCCCTGCAGGCCACACTCTGAAGGACCTACCTCTTCCTCTCTAGGTCATGGTACCAGAGACACCATCAAGAAAGGGAGGCCCCACCCATAGCCTCCTTTGCACTGTCATTATTTATCACACTTGAAAGGGAGAGCAGGCACTTGCTAGAAGAGTCAATAAAATAAAAGAGTAGGCAGGTGACACCTTTCACGATGGAGGGCAGTGGGATTTGCCATCTGAAGGAGCCCAAAGGACCTCTGTGCTCACCTCCCTCATTGCCTGGGTTAGGGGACAGAGATGAAAAGTGAACTCATCTCGTAAGGTCATTATGATGGTTTGCCACCTCTAATGGATGCTGGCTACTAAAGATGAGAATAGAGGATTAAATCTTTCATGACTATTGATCAGGCTTCAGTCATAGTAATTTTAGAGAACCCTTCCCCATCGTCCAGAAACAGTCTCCTTTCCCAACAAGTTCCAAACGTCTGGGCGTGGGGGGCCTCTCCAAACATCCTTTTCCTGTCCCTAGACTCTCTCCTCACCCTCCTTTCCCTATCAGAAATTGAAGATCCTGTCAGCACTCAGTGGCACCAGAGGCAATTTACAGTATATTTGGTGATATAAGGAATGTAGAAATTCAAAGAAGTCTGGTTTTTTTTTTTTTTTTTTTTTTTTGGTTTATAATGAATAATCTTACCATAGATGGTGGAAGCCATTGTTTGAACACAATGAGTCACCTGTGAAGCGCCACTTCATTCTGTCTCTCGCTTCATGTTTCCTCTGTTTTGTTTTGTTTCTTTTCTTTTTTTTTCTTTCTTTCTTTTTCGGTCAGGAATTGGGACCATATAGAAGGTGAGGAGCCAGGTCATGGATGCCCTTAGAGAGGTTGAGAAGAATGCTATACTTAGTGAGCCTTTGAAGGAACATTTACTACCTATCTGTGGTTGCATCCCAACCCATCCCAACCCATCCCAAAGTAGGTACTCTAAAATATCTTTATTCCTCTTCGCTGTGTAGGTAAGGAATCTGAGCAGGGCTCAGTTGGGAAGACTCCTCTGTTACATGTGATGGAAGATAAGAAGTGGCTATACTCATATATCTGGAGCCTTAGTGCTGATGTTTAGCTAGGGCATCTTGGTTTAGAAGGAAATCCTTCAATGAGCCTACAATAATTCTTCTTCTGATGTCCCTGACTATAGCTGTTACACCTGATGGTGTCTCTGAACAAATGCAAATGACATATGACAATGCTCAGGGTTGGTATGAGTGGAGACATGATTACTTGGGGACCACAGATTAGTAACAACTACTTCTTTGGACCAGAGGCTGCAGCTGCATTGATCGTGTGCCTCCCACCTCAGGGAGAAAGACTTGGAATCCTGTCTTACCCACCTTTCAGTAGTCTGTACTTGCACTTCATCTAACCTCATTTCAGACAACATTTCTCTGTTTTGAGGTAGAATAGGTTGCTTGGCTATGGACACACGTACCAGGAATTGACCTTTTGTCACCTCAGCAGAGTAGTTGAATGTGGCCCCGGAGTAGTTGTCATGGGCTGTGGGATCAGATCACACTTGTTAACTGCAAGCAACTCACCTTATGTAAAATTTTCCATGGGAAAAATGGGTGCAATACTGTATCAATTGATCAATCAACCAGCCGATCACTCAAGAGTGCTCAGAAGACCAAACGGTAAAGGCTTCTGGATGCTTACCAATGCTTGGCATGTCTTAGCACTCTATTTGTTGGTCCTAAGATATATTCATGTCATCATTCCACTTTCCACTTAAAATATGAAATATGCAAATAAATATATTGCTAATCACTGAATCCATCCAGACGAGTAGAAAAAGAATCAAGGGAAATGGAAGGGGGAAGAGACCAGAGATTAGAGACTGTAATCAATTAGATAGTATGAAGACAAAGAAGGAGAGGGGAGAGGTGACAGAGACAAAGAAGAGATGGCACAGCTGAGAACACACATGCCTCATGGAGCAGACATCACTTTCCAAGGAGGAGTCCCATTTCTGTGGTTGCCCCAAGCTCACTGGCTCCTGAAATCTAAAGCCCTTGCTTGTGGGAGAGGAGGCGGGGTGGTCAGAACATAAGTGGATTCTGTCTGTGCTAACTTGGAAAAGATCAAATGGAAAAGAAAAGAAAAGAAAAGAAAAGAAAAGAAAAGAAAAGAAAAGAAAAGAAAAGAAAAGAAAAGAAAAGAAAGGGTGTTGGGACAGGGGAGGGAACTACTCCTCAGAGTGAGGTTCAGGGCTTGGCTGTTCATTTAACCAGAAGAACTTCAATATTAGCAAGTCTTCAAACAGTGATCCCAGCCCAGGGGTATTTCCAGTTCTCCCCTGCTCCTCAAGGACCAATCAAACTGTGCTATACACATTCCAGACTGCCTCTCTGGATGATTGTACCTTGTCCTTTTTTAACTCTGGGGCTTTAGGACTGGTGATTGGCTCCTATTGGAAGGCAGTTCCTTACCAAGGAGGAGTAGGAGCACAGAGATTGGGCATCAGCTCCCTCATATAAGTTCCCTTCTCTGCCATGGAGATGAGGCCAGAGCTGGGACCTCCGGCTCTCTCAGTGTGTATATGGCAGAATTAGGTAAAGTCTTGATTCCAAGCTAGAATATGTGCAATATGAAAATCCCCTTTTGCAAGACACTAGAAAGATAAAAGGATTTCCTCTAATAGTAGGAGCCATGAGAGTCTCTTTAGATATCCCAGCCGCCTTTATCAATTTCATTGAATGCCATGCAGGTTTAATCATTCAAGGATTAGTCTCCCCACCCCAAATTGGGATGACATACCTCTTTTATACATAAACTTCATATAAACCCACAAGATTTAGAACTCAGAATAGAAAACAGATGATAGACTTGCATTTCAAACATTTCTGTATTTGGAAATCTGTGCATTCTGGTATTTAAATTCCTATGGTTAAGGAAATGGAAACTTGATGTTATCAGATTGCTTACAACCATATCACCCTGGATTAACCTGATCTCCTCAGATTTTATCAGTATTACAGTTCACCCTGTAACTCCACTGAAAAGTAGTTGTTCAAGTTGTTCATTGGTTAATTTAAAAATGAAGTTAGTTTGAAGATGTTTATATTATAATCAAATAATTGTGTAAATTTAAGAATCACTACTGATTCTTGAGAAAAATATCAAAATTATTTTCATGGAAACAAATTTATCTTGTAGTTCAGAACAAGTTAGTAATGAGAATTAAACATTAGCATCCCTAAAGAGTATTGACTAAATTTCCTAGGTCCATAATCAGAATTATAAGACTTTTAGGTTGAAAAAGAAAGTTTAGAAGAACTACATGTTTGTATATGAAACTTGAATTAAGAAAATGTTGATTTAAAATTAACTTTCTGTGACCACTGATTGTGTTTCCTGCTCATAAATATACTCCTACAAGATGTAGAAGAAATCCCATTGGGAAATTTTTTGATTACGATTGTTATTGTATTTGCTTCCTAGACAGATTAGAACAAGTATGTTATCACAAATCCAGAAAGAGAACTTGAATGTATATGAATGAACTTGAATGTCAATGCATACCCATGAATTATTACGTCAGAGTTTTCATGGGTCAGTAGCCCAGGCACTTGTCTGGCCTTATCCTCAGCTCAGAATTTGACAAGGCTACAATTATATGAGATCAGGACTCAGGGCTCATCTGAGGCTTCCAAGTTGCACAAGGCTTGCTTCTTCAAGGTCAACAGAGGAAAGCACCTCTGGATCCAGATCCTCTCTAAATAGTTCATCTGATTTGCTCACCCATGACAGTGCCCTGTGCACTTACTCACTGTCAGCTATGTAAAAGTCTTAATTACATCTATGAAAATCATTCTTTATTGCCATATATCAGATCCTAATCACAAGAGTGACATTCCATGATTTTCACAGGTGCCATCCATGTTTTACTGGAGGGATCATCATACCGGGTGTTCATCAAGAGTGAGGATGTTTGAATTCTGCCTAACTCAGAAGCAGAATCTTCTTTCTTCCTTTCACAAAGACTCCACAGCCTACCCCTATCTTCCCACAGCCTGCCACTTTCTCTCCATAGCCTCCCACTTCCTACCCACATTCCACCACTTTCTTCCCACAGCCCCCCACTTCCTATACACAGCTTACCATTTCCTCCCCCACATCTTACCTCCTTCCCCATAGTCTACTACTTCTTCCCCATAGCCCACCACTTCCTCCCCACAGACTACCACTTCCTCCCTATAGCTTACTACTTCCTCCCCATAGCCCATCATTTCCTCCCCATGGCCAACTTTTCCTCCCATTTCTCTTTTCTTTTCTCTTCTCTTGACTTCTTTTTCTCTCTTCCTTCCTTTCTCTTTCCCTTCCTCTCTTTCTTCTTTATTTCCTTCCTTCTTTCCTTCCTTCTTCCTTCCTTCCTTCCTTCCTTCCTTCCTTCCTTCCTTCCTTCTCTCCTTCCTCCCTTCTTCTCTCCCTCTTCCTGTCTCCCTCTTTCCCTCTCCTCCCTTCTCTCTCTCTCTCTCTCTCTCTCTCTCTCTCTCTCTCTCTCTCTCCCTCCCCCCCTCTCTCTTCCTTTCTTTCAGTCTCTTTCATTTCTTGAGACCAACTATCTAGCCTTAGCTGGCTAGAAACTCATGATGTAGTCCATACTAGCCTGAAACTTGTGCTCCTCCAGCTTCTTCTTCTTGAATGCTAGGATTACACCTATGCATCACTATGTCTGTCTTCTGATGGATGTATTTCTGACTTCACCTTTGAGTGTTCTCAGTAGCCCTGTCTTGTCTCTAAATTCCCCTTTCCTCAGCCTCTATTGTATTCTGTACTCTCTATGCATCTGTCATAAGGCAAGCTGATGTAGTTTAGCATATACTTCATGCCATAGTGTTCAGTCATCTAGAGATACTAGTCTTCTAATCCTCTATGACATACATATAAATTAGTCTTTTTCATGTCTTTCTTTTTTCTTTGAGACAAAAAGGCACACAGAGGAAGAAACAAGTTTTTATTTATTGTGATAGCTACAGTAGCTGGCACAGTGTTGAGATACTGTAGACACTTCATGCTTTTTAATAAAGGAAACAAAGAGAGGTGAATGAATGTTTCCTCTCTCGGGAGTTTTCTTACCAAAGGTGATACTGTCTAATATCTACAGCTAACCCAAGGACCAGGGTTGCCATAAACTAGTTTTGTCACTAGGATATCCCAGAGGAAATCAGATCTCTGGGAAAGCTGACATCGATAGTGTGTGCTGAATCTTTAGAGAGTTATATGAGGGAGTTTGGCATCATAGAGTAGCAGACCTCTATAACAAACTGTGAGAGCTCTCTTCAGCATACTTTAATGCAGCTGCCATGAATCTGAGATTGGCCCTTGCCACTCTCCTGCTTTAGGGAACACAAATGAATGAGAACCTTGGATGCTGGACTCTATAGAATTATCTTTGTGTTTTCTCTAAGACCATCATGCTTCTCTTTCTGCTTCTCGTCATGACTGACATCACTAGAGATTCAGTAGGCCAGTGTCTACTGGAGGTCATGTGACTGCTCTGCCAGCTCATTTTGGATCAATGATTTTGCCAAGCCTTTCTTAGACTGCAGGTGCTTCGACCCAGTGTTTGCTCTGCATTTGCTTTGGGTCTAAGGCTCCACCCAAGTTTATCTAAGTTCTTTCTGCTTCCTTTCCATATAAGGAAGGTTATTCTCCTTATAAAAATCTCAGAAGTTTAATCTCATCTTGGCAGCTAATCTTTGGGGGAAGGGGAGAATCCAGAACAAAAATGCAGGCTACTGTAAGATTGTTTTTGTTTGTAAGTTGGTGTTTAGCAATGGAAGACTAATCTAGCTTAACAATGGTAAAGAGAGATAGGGAAGGAAACTTTTTAGTTCTCATTTGGAGAAAACTCTAAAAGGGTGTGTGTGTGTTGGGGGGGGGGGTTGAGGATTAGTGTGACAATGACAGTGCCAATCATGATGAAGTCTTTAGAGGAAAGGGACATGGGAAGCTAAAGACAGGACTGGCTGCTTCTCCCAACCAGAAAGTTTTCTCAGGAAACTCATTTATACTGCAAACTAAGGAAGCCTGTTAGCAAAGTTACACACACACACACACACACACACACACACACACACACACAGAGAGAGAGAGAGAGAGAGAGANAGAGAGAGAGAGAGAGAGAGAGACAGAGACAGAGACAGAGACAGACAGAGAGACTCTTCTTGTAGTCTATGTAGTAGAGTATAATAAATGAAATATGTAGCAATGGGACTGTTTACAGAAATATGACGACAATTTAGGAAAACTTAATGAGGGATGATCCAATATCCTTCAGGTTACATATACCTGTGAATCTTGAAGGCATAAGGGAGTGTAGTAATTCCTGAAAGAGGAAAAAAAACCCTCTGATGGAAAGAAGTCTTAATACAGTCCTCTTTTGTGAAGAAACCCAGGCACCTACAACAGCATGTTTTCCTCTCTCTGCCTCTCATCTTTTTGTGCACTCTACTGGTTAAATTTAAGCAGAGATTATTAACCATGAGATGTCTGATACAATCTGTGCAGCTGAGGATACATAAAGTAGTGTAGACAAGGAGTGGTGTGTATGGAGGGCAAATGGTAAGTGTATTTCACACACTGCAAGATAGGTGTGTTAAATTCTGGAGGTATAAAGAGAAGCAACTATCAGGAGTTTGTTCTACATCAATGCATTGATATTGTTTCTGGTTTTTTCTCCAAATATTTAAATTCAATTGCTTGGGAATCTAACAAAATTTTTAATTTGAGATATTCAAAGTTATGTGAAATACACAGACTTCACCTGACTCTCTAGGTTCATTTTCTGTCTTGTTGACACTGACTGTATAGTTTGATTCCTTTTCTCTAAGCTGAGCCTATCCCACGGATGACTTCCAACTCTAATATGACCTCACTAATTGACTAAACCCTCTTTTTGGGGATTGTACTACCCTGGCCTCACCCCACTTTCCAGTCTGGGACTCTTCTGATTAGTAATAATTGACTGACACCCAGAGCTGAGCTTGCTGTCATTCTGTTGAGGGACTGGATTGGGGTGTGTGGAAGAGGCCCTGATCAGCAGCTCTCATTACTCAGCTTGCTTTCCATATGCCATTCACAGTTCACTGGGGACAGTGTGTATAGGAGGTAAAGTTTCCCACCCTGATTGACAGCACTACCTTCTCACTCAGATGGGAGAACAGAGAGGCTACAAATAAACACGCTTTCAGGATGAGACAGGAGGACAGGACTTGCAAAGATTTGAACCCACATTGGGACAATGCTATCAGCCTTCATGTCACAGCAGAACCTATAGCTTTTCCACTCAAGCCAGGTACAGTGAGTGGAGAGGGACAGAGTTTCTGCATGTTAGTCATGTTACAGAAGTTGTCCTTTCAAAAGTGGCTTTTGGAATAAACTCAAGGGAACCAGTGTGAAGCAATGGGTGTCTATATTAGCTCTTGTCCTACTGTGACAAAATAACTAACAAAAGAGGCTCAAAAAAGAAAGGGAATGTTTGGCTTGCAGATGAAGTCCATCATGATGGGAAGACACAGCAGTAGGAGTGTGAGACAGCTCCTTACAATGTATCTGCAGTCACAAAGCATAGAGGGAGAAATAGTAGTGTTCAACTTGATGTCTCATTTTTAATTTACTCATGACATCATCCCAGGGAGTGGTACTACCTGATCTTGGATGGTTTTTCTGATCCCAGCTAACCTAATCTAGAATTCTCTCTCTCTCTCTCTCTCTCTCTCTCTCTCTCTCTCTGTCTCTCTCTCACACACGCACACACACACACACACACACACACACATCAAGAGGTTTATCCCCTATTTGATTATAGATCCAATCAAGTTGCCAACCAATATTAACATCATGCTGTCCTATGAAAATATTCACCACTGGCTGGGAGCGTTGCAGGGTTGGGGAATCACTACATGGATTGCCTCCTCTGAACTATCTCTCTGAAGTCTATAGCAGACATCTTAATATTATGAACATGATGTCAACTCCCCTTTACTTAGGGTGATGCTCTCAAACTGGGGAATGTTAGAGTCATGCAAAGAGCTTTTAAAAGTCCCAGCGACTAAGCTGTGATCTAGATTAATTAATTTAGAATATTGATGGGGGCAGCCAAATGGTGGGATTACCTGGGGTGTGTTCTTAAAACCAAGAAACTTATTCAGAACCTACAACTTGAAGCATCCCAAGGTACTTCTTCTTCTCCAGTGCTTCACAGCTAAATTCCCGTCCTTGTTCCTTAAGCAGTTAAGCCTCTGATGAATGCTCTATCAAACTCACAGTCACCAGTAAAACAGTATAGACAGCCCAGGAGGAAGGGGCAGCAAGCATATTCAAAGCAGGTAGGAAGCAAAGGGAAGGGCAAATCTAGCTGCACTGGGCAAAGCTTTTGACCTTTGACCTCCCCTCCATCTCATCAACTGAATCATGAGAAAGAGGTGAGTTCTCAAGGCTGGACATCTTAAAGAACAGCAATGGCCCAAATGCTATTGACCTCGACAGAAATATTGAGCATAAGATGAAGAGTCATTGAGAGATGATGTTGACCCTCAGACTTCCCATCCCTCCTTGGTGTCTCATTCATGATGACCTTTCCTGCTCATCCCATGGAGGCTTCTTTGGAATGATGTCCCAGTAGGAAGCTGGTTTTGGCCCACAATTGGCAAGTTATACAGGCACAACTGAGACACCTGGAATTCTGTCTGGAATGTTCCATGGTGGTCAGCTTAAATGTGAACATTTGATTGTGAATCTGGTTAAAACCAAAGGGCCACAGGAAAGAGCTGACAAAAAAAAAAAAAAAAATAGGCCATTGCTAGGTCTGGCTTGGCAGCTTGAGTTGCTCCACTCTGAAGTTTAGGAAGGGTAGACTAGGAAATGAAGAAGGAAAAGAAAGAGAGGAGAGGGAAAAATATTTTTTTAACTTTGCAAGTTCATGATGTTTCAGCTGTAGATACAGCTGAGACCAAAGCTTTGACACTGGCTCATTGCCATTCTCATCTAGATAAAAAACTTATTTTATCAGGAGTTAAAAAACAAAGGCTACTCTTAGATTGCATAATCTGAATCTGTCCCTACCCCGTGAGATTTAGGGGACTCTTTGTAAAGTCCCTGGCTGCTGATTCAGCATAGAGAGCAGCACATCGCGGTGATTTGGGTTTCCTGAATTTGAAATCTGACTTGTTTCCCTAGCTGGACATCTTCAGCATCCCTGGGCCTAAGATTTGTAAGCTGTGAATGGAAACTAAAGTGGCATCCTTATCATCCCTAACAAAGGGCTGTGGCGATCGCTGAATTGTATTGAAGTGCATGGTTACCCAGAAGCATGTGAGATGTATAGCTGGTGCTCAGTAACTTGCAGCTACTGCACGACCTTACAGTCTAGGAATCACTATGTGATTGTCAACTCGATATGATGTAGAGTCACGATGGAAAGAAACCTCTGAAGACCTATGAGGGAGTTTCTAGGCTCGGCTGAGGTGGTGCCACCCAGTCTAAATGTGGGTGCCGTCATTCTACAACTTGCAGTCTTGAGCTGCGAGAACAAAAGAAAGTAAGCTGAGCACCAGCCTCCGCTGCTCTCTGCTTCCTAGCTGTGGATGCAGCCTGAGCAGTGCCTCGCCTTCTGCGACTATGACTTCCCACTGCGATGCCTGGGACCCTTAAACTGTGACCCGGAACTAACCCTTCTTCTGCTAAGTTGCTTCTGGTGGGAATTTTGTTTCAGCAACACAAAAAGTAACTAACACAAGCTCCTTTCTTCATTATTCCGGAGCTAATATGTCAGAACGACGCGTTGTTAGAAATCACACCTCGAAATGTTGATGCTGGTCAGACCCTGGCAATTCATATTTAACTCCTCCCAGCCTTCATTTTTGCTTATGCATGGAATGAGTGAGGATGAGCTTAGCCTACTCTGTCATATAAAGATCAAACGTAAATATGGTTGAAACAACACCTCCCTCCCTAACTAATGAAGGCAATGATTCTCAACCTGTGGGTCACAGACCCTTTTGGGGGTCACATCAGGTAACCTGAAAATCATATATTTACATTACAATTCATAACAGTAGCAAAATTACAGCTATGAAGCAACAATCAATTAATTTTATGGTTGGAAGTCACCATAGCTTGAGGAACTGTATTAAAGGATCATAGCATTAAGAAGGTTGGGAACTGCTGGATTACAGGAAGCTTTTGCAGTGAGGATGTTTTTTGGATTTTGATGGGGTTTCTTCACTCCCAGTCTCATTCTTATGTACAGAGCTAGCAGACCAGAGAACCTCTGGGGTAGTACTCTTTCTCTGAGGGAGTGGGGGCAGGAGAACGGGGCAGGGTATCCTGTTTGTCTTCTCCATCTTCTAGTCCTCAGCTTGGCTCTTTTATTGAGGCCTTAAAAAAAAATTTTGACACTTAGAGCTTGACAGGGTGGCACATGCCTATACTCTTGGTACTTGGGAGTCTGAGGGGTGAGAATTTCCACAAGTTCAGACCAGTCTAGGCCACAGAGTGAGATCTTGTATAAGAAACAAACAAACCCTAAGCTTTAAAGGTATAGTTTGGAACTCATTTAAAATTATGTATTCTATACCATAGAAGTTTAATTTTCAATGTACTATAACATTTGTGATATTATTTGGTCCCAGGAGAAAAGGGATGTCCAAGTATGGTGATCTGGACACTTAGACTGAGTCAGGAGCTTGGATGTGAATCCTACCCACAGCCCTGGCATGACTGTAGTATCAACTATGAGCTCCCTGTAAGGAGCTCCCTGGAAAACAACAGCACTAAATTAAACTTCCTCTACAGTCCTGTTTTCAGGGGTCTCCCCAAATCTCCAGGAGGTTTTCACAGCAGAGGCATGTTAACCTACCTAGCATGAAGATCATTCTAATAGAACTGACCCGGGTAGAAAGAGAAATGCTAAGGTACCATATCTAGAAGCTGCCAGCACAGTCTGAGAAATGTCTGCAGGTGGAGCACTACAGAAAGGGAGACAGGATGATGTGTCTCCTCGTGGCTCAAAGGATTCTGTGTTTTGGGGGGATAAGGTGAACCCATCAAAAACATAAAGAGAAATTATGAGGGATGCTATACCGTGGCCCTTCTTAATTCTTGCCCTGATAAGGGCCATTTCTAAGGCTTATCCCTCAGTAATCTCTCCAGAAGAAACCCTGCTCCCTTTGACATGCCGGAAGAGGACTCCAGGTATGACCTCTTGTAACAGAGGCTAGGTTGAATGCCCATAAAGACTTGGGCTGATGGGAATACATCATTCTTTGATGTAATTGTCCCGTTCATGGATCTCCAGAAGGAGTGTTTCCTATTCACTAGCCTGCCTAGATGTGGGAACACCCCCAACTGTTCTCCCTTCCCTTTCTCTGTAATGCTTGCTGAGGATGGGAGACAAGGTTGACTGGTGATAGTTAGTGTGTAATGATACCCCAGGTGATGCTCCATTTGGGGCTCTCAAGATAGGGTATGGCAGTTTGGGAGATTTCTAATGTAGGTAATGGGAGAAGTCAGGAAGCTTGAGAAGGTGTATGCTTCTACCGTGAGAACCCTTTGACACATACTTACATAACCACTGAGATGAGTAACGTACATCTTGACAGGGTGGTCTGAATGGTAATGAGGTGGTACTATCAGTGTCACAGGAGTCCTTTGCTTACCTGTGAAGAGAATTTACTGGCAGAGGGACATTGTTCATCAGATCTCCATTGTTTTCTAGCCAGGGATCCCCCACCACATGAACTGGTACAGTGAGTGAGGCCTTCCTATCCATTTACTATGGGCATTTTCAACCCTAGAACCTCCATCGCCTAGGAGAACAGGATCAGAGGGAAGGAGTCTGAACTTAGGAGTTTTGGCAATATAGCAGCTGTGCAGTATGGGCATCTGGGTGAGAAGACAGATACAGAGGAAGATGTTTGGCTTCCTCATCTCAACAGGGTCTTGAAGGGAAAGATGTATCTGCATTCGAGCCAAATTGTATGCAACCGGTACAGACCCGTCTTCCAGTCTCTCCAATTTGTATTAGCGTAAGGACAGAAACAGCCAAGAACAGCAAAGAGAAGGCAGCTCGGGATTTCTGGGCAGGCCAGCCGCCAATAACCAAACTGCTGAAGGAGCAATAAATATTGGGCAATCATCGTGTGTATCAAATTAATGGAAATTTGACTACTGAAGGGAAGAGATCGGCACTTTGCACTTATTAAGGTAAACAATAAATTTTGAGTTGATCACTTTAGTTGAACAGGGACTCAGCTGAGGAAATGTCTCCAGAAAGAGAGAATAGGCCTTGACGTTAGATGGAAGTATCACTGTCTGTTTCATGCAAATATATTAGAATCCTGAAGACTAGGTAATTTACAATGAATAGAAATTTAGAGCTAAGACGGAAGGATGGACTATCCAGAGACTAACCCACCCGGGGATCCATCCCATCATCAGCCAC
>NC_034594.1:51831985-51836501 GCF_900095145.1 Mus pahari
ATGGGGAACTTTCAGGATAGCATTTGAAATGTAAATAAAGAAAATAATAAAAAAAAGAAAGAAATTTACTATGAAAATCAGAACATCCATGTTTAAGGCACTATATTAGGTGAAGGTCGTCTTGCTGAATTTTGCCATGGCAGAAGGCATCATATTGCATGAGGGGAACTAGAGAGGGCTTGCTTTATTTTCCTAACAAACTCACTCTCATGGTAATGACCTCACTTCTACAATATTAACATCAATCAATTCAGAGTCATGCCTCAACAGTGTTACTTTGGATGTAGACTTTCCAACTCCTGTGCTTTGATGAGTGTATCCACACAACAGTAGCAGGCAGGAATGCTGTATGTAAGTCTGAGTCATAGCTATCAAGGGCGATTCAAATACTGCAAAAAGGACAAAACCAGTCTCTTTGGATTCCATCTTACCTCTTCAAGTCAGTACGTTTGAGCTGGTTGAGGTGATGCACACCTGTAATGACAGCACGTGGGAAGAAAAGGTGGGGGAGCAGAAGTTCAAGGGCTGCCTCAGAGGCACAGGGAGTTCAATGCCAGTTTGGGTTGTTGTAGGGTATGTGGGGCCATACCACCAGACAGGCATAAGAACTAGGAAGGTTGAGTGAGCTCAGACCCAGGGAATCTCAGAGATTTGAGGATGGCAGGAGTCCAGCTGCTTCTTACCTGTCTCCATACCTGCTCTGGAACATGCAACCATGACACCCCATAGAGAGGACCATGGGTACTCAATTACATAGCATAACACTTGGAGTTCTTCTCTGTGCTAATGAGGTACTTAGGCAGCCTTGAGCCTTCAGCCAATGACCTTCCCTTCCTGAGTATTCCTTCCCCCAAGAGGTATGTAATCCCTGGTTCACGTATGCATTCACGCCTTCCACCAAATAAAGCAGTATGAACAAGCAAGGATCATCTCAGAGAACTACTCCATGAATGACCATGGGAAAAGCCTTTGCCTTAAAGAGTCATGTCTCCTCCAGAACCTCTGGAACTCTTGGCTTCTACAGGGCAGGATCCTGTTCATCCCAGGCTCCACCTCCTCATCCCTGCCTGGCAAGTAGATACCCTGAGGAGAAACACAGTCCCAGGGCCTTGTTTCTGACTTCCCCTCCCAGTGGTATACCTGCGGGTGCCGGAGAACTTAGAGAGGAGACTGAGAACCACTGTGGACTCCTGGTTCCAGACTTTGCTCTACTTCCTCCCAGCAGCTTGCTGGAGGAGCCTGGGCATCCCCAGGGGAAAGGCAGGCAGACATGCACGCAGTACGACAGGTTGTGTGAGACTCTGTCTCAGAACAAACAAACAAAAACATCGCATGTTTAACAAGCAGTGTGGTGGTGTGGGTGAAAATGTAGGGGAAATTTTTCGTTTACTCATTCATATGCATTTATCAAGAAGAGACTTCTAAGTGGTACTGGGCTAAACAGTTAACTCCGAGAGGATAAAATAAGGGAAGCCGTTTCTTTAAAAAAAAAAAAAAATTAGTTAAAATATAACATCCCCCTTCCTTTTCCTCCACCTAAGCCTTCTATTGTCCCTCCTTTCTAGTCCTTCTCACCTTCCCCCCTCATACAGTACCATGCTTGGGCCACCAGAAGATGTAGCTACATCATGCTTTGTTTTAGGCATCTCAGTGAAGAGAAGATCAGCTCCATCTGTCCCACCTCCTGGGTACCTACACTCCACTAGCTAATAGAAAGTAGTGGCTCTTTCCACCAGTAATTTTCCAGGTAGTTGTCTATCATGCTTAGGGTTTGGCCAGATGCCCATTCCAGATGTTCAGAGGAATATTTCCCTAACAAACTTCTCCCCAGACACACAAAACAAGCGTGACAGCTGCCATTTGTCATGATCTTGGCACGAGAGCTATACCATTCATCTCTAGGTCCTCAAGAAAATTCAGACTGGGATCCACTTAGCTGAGTTCATGAATGTGCTTGGACCATTATGAGAAATATAGCACCAAGGACGGCAGGGACCAGCTGGTGTGCATCCTCCGATGTCAGGCCACACTTGGGTACATTCCACCGATAAGGTCAGATCCATGCAGGGCTTCAGAGTATGCAGTCTTTGGTCAGGGCAAGTCTTGAGGCTCATCAGTTATGTCTCTTCCAGTGTAGATGAGGAAACAGGTTAAGGGATGGCTTAGAGGTCATGTGGCTCATCCTTGGCTGCATCAATGCCAAGCTCTCTTAGATCAATATTCTTGGTAATTTTCTCTCCGTTACGGGTCCTCAAACCAACAGTTTAGATGCTTGATGTTCTCCTCAAACAGTTCATGCATCCATGCAGAAGTTTCAAAATGCAAGCCCAGATGCTGTAGCCAGTATGCACAGGTGATTTTGCAGTCTGTTTCCAGATTGACAGAGTACCATAATTCTGTGCCTATTCACTCTTGAACGTGGCACTGTTTGAGTGGGCAGATTGTCCTGAGACACTTTCTTGCTACTGTGAAGGAGAATGCTCCTGACCTCTACAACACAAGTGTCTTTCCTCAGTTAGCCTGTCTTCACTTTGAAGGACACCCCTACATCACCCCCCAGGAATCTAGCCATGCCTGCTTATCAGCACTTCAGCAACAGCCTTTCTGGCCTCTCCTTCTGTCTTTTGTAGACATCCCTTCCTCTATTCTAATGGGTCTTCCAAAATCTTTTGTTTTTTCCTTTAGAGTCCTGAGTAAAGCCCTTGACAGAGGATGTTAAACTAGGATTCCGGGACAATCTTCAGAGTAAATGTTCCTGGAATTCAAATACATATGCATCGTGAAAGGATCCGTGGTTTTTCAAATCCTTCTCTCAGAACCTTGAAAAGTCACTTCTTTTCTATGCCCTGATAGCCCTTTGTGGCCCTGTCTTCCTGCCAGTGTCTTTTATCTGGTTCAAACAGCCCAACATTTCTAAGCTAATGTTGTCACCCATTCATGAAACTGGGGAGAACATGGTTATTTTGTTGTTGTTGTTGTTCTGAGGCTCATTTTGGTTTGGTTTGGTTTTTTTGAGACGAGGTCTCCCTACATAGCTCAGGCTGGCCTGGTACTCACTGTGTAGCCCAGGCTGGCCTCATTCTTCACAGAAACTAGCCACATCCAGTTGAGAACTCTGTTCTCACTAAGTCCTCCGAAGGGCGTACTCTAGTTTGTGCAACATGGACTCCTGTACTTTTCTTTGGATTGTTTTAAAACATCTTGCTCTTAGGCACAAAGCAAATCATTTCAGTGGGATTCCGTGTTTTAAACTCAGTCTATCTCACAGACTTGTGAGACAGACCCTCTGCATTATTGGAACCTGAGTGAAAGAAGACAGGGATCATGAAGCCGCCCATATCCCGAGAAGTGCAAGAAGCAAAGCATGAGCCGTTATACATCTCAACCAACTGATGAGTGCAAATCAAAGAATGGCGAACAGAAAGCAAGGGCAGATAGTTTCTTCCAGTTCTGACAGTCCGAGCTCTCAGTGAGCTGTCAATATTCAGCTCCAATAACCTAAAGAGTGACTTTGCCTTTAACTTGGAGGATGAAGATGGAGCAGATGTTTTTCCTTCTTCATTTGTTGGCTCAGTACTGTCACCAAGGACTTGGCCTCCTTTTATTTACATTTCCAGCTCGCCACTTTTGATTTTTTTGAGATTATAATATAACTGTACCAGTGCCCTCCCATGCACCCACTTGCTCTTTTTCAAATTCTTAGCCCTGTTTTCTTATTTCCCCATAGATGGATGTGTAGCACTTGAAAGATGGGCATTGTACAACTGCATGCTGTAGCCACAAAGAGCAGAAATAAGAAAAAGATTCAGAGCCAAGATTCCTCCTTCTGTTTCTCCTTTCTCTTATCAGAGAGGAAAATAAACCTCCACTGGTCAGAATGGGGCTCCAGGGACAGCTCAACTGCAGGGGGAGAGGGAGCCTATGGCCCCCTGTCTCAGAATTGAGAAAGGATATGGGGCAAGGGCGTGAAGAGCTGCAGCATGGAGAAACAGCACTGGAGCCACCATGCTGGCCCTGCCTGAGTTACCTACAGTGGGTCTAGGATCTGGACTAGGGGTCAGTAAGGGCCACTACTACATCAGTGATCCTGGCTCTTCCTCACCTTCTTCTTCCCTAATTTTGGACCCATCAAAGATAAAAGACCTGAACTACCTGCTGATCTTCGCACTTTACCTACTAGATTATGAATCGCTTGAGCAACAGGGCAATGGTGTAACACTCAGAGCCAGATCCAGGAGAGATGATTTTATGGGAGGGGGGATATTCTTATTCATTGACAAATAATTATTAGTTGTATGAATATGAATGTACTGGCAAAGCATTCTATTATCAAGGACACAGTGAAAGAGAGAGAGAGAGAGAGAGAGAGAGAGAGAGAGAGAGAGAGAGAGAGAAAGGAAGGAAGGAAGGAAGAAAGAAAGACAAAGACAGAAAATCAATATATATCTAGTCCTAAGATAGATAACAACATTCCTCATTCCTGTCAGGGCAAATCTGAATTTTGGGGAGACAGGCT
>NC_034594.1:51836556-51848902 GCF_900095145.1 Mus pahari
GCTGCTGCTAGGAAAGATGGGTGGATGGAAGGAAAGACAGCTACACTCAGCTACGGAGGAGTGCTCCGTGGGTACATCATACTGCACTCTCTTTCTTTCCCTGATTTTGTGCTTTGGTACCCTGGAAATAAGAATTCTGTGGGTCCTTTCTCCACAGATTCATATAGCCAACCATATGTAATTATAGTAATTTATAGTAATTTATGACTTCCAAAGGACTATGCAGTATTTTATTTTATCTACATATGACAAGCTGGTGTGGTAAGCAAGGAGAGAAAAGAAAGCCAGCAATTTAGGGTATGTTACTAATGTGTTTCTTCTACACACACACACATACACACACACATACACACACACCCATATACACACTTAATCTTGTAAGTACTAGTCTAATTTTGATTTCCTGTGTTTCACAAGAGGCATGACATTCTTAACTGGAAGAGACAAGCTGATTTGCATATTACAGCACTCAGGAGGGTAAGGAAGAAATAAGAAAAAGACAGAAAGCTGTCTGAGTGGGAAGTAAAGGAGAGAGCTTTTCATCCCCTGCCCCCTCAGGAGATCAGAGCCCCGGCAGCTAGGATAAGGAAGCTGCCAAGAACAGAACTTAAGTATGTTTCTGAAAACAGAACATTCCTATTACCTTCAGTGTCTGCAGAGCAGCAGGAGTAATGAACAGTACTCAGTCCAAGGTACACTGAGTTTTGCAATGGTATTTATTTCTCATGTGTGCCTGTATCTGTGTGTATTCAGGTGTGTGTGTGTGTGTGTGTGTGTGTGTGTGTGTGTGTGTGCATAACCATGTGCACAAGACGACTCATGTCTGTGAAGGCTTGAGGTCAATTTAGGCTGTCATTTCTCAGGACCCATCTACCATATTTAGTTTTATTTCTTTTTTTTAAGAGATGCTGTTGATATTTAGATTTTTAAGAACAACATGGAGATTATAATACAATTACATCATTTCCCATCCCCTTCTTCTCTCTAACCCCTCCCCATGCATTCTCCTGCTCTCTCTCAAATTCATGGCCTCTTTTTCTTTCATTGCTTTTCAGATAAACATATACGCTTGTATGTCTACATTCCCAACTACATGAATACAATCTGCTTTGTCTGTATAATGTCACCTGCATGTGTATGATCTCAGAACAATGGTATGTAGTCCCAGCTGATAACACCTGCAACACAATTTTTGCACCTAAGGCTCAGGGATCACTGCAGAGAGATTGTAGAAGCCAAAGGAAGAGGAGTTTGCTGTGCGGATGTGGCTCCTCGAAACGCCAGAGAAGCCCCACCCACAGAGTCTCCACCTTGCTTTGGGGACACAATCTCTCACTGTCCTGGAGCTCTGATTGTCTCTGTCTCCTAGGATTCTGGGATTGTGTGTGTGTACTGTGAACCGTAGCTTTTAATACTTTGATTCTGTGGCTCAAATTCAGGTCTTCATACTTACACAGCAAGTGCTTTGTTAACAGAGCCATCTCCCCCAGCCCTAGAAAATTTTCTTCTTTAAAACCACTCTCAGACTGAACTGCCTGGATTTCAGAGTTTCTGAAGCTTGCACATAGATGGTGAAATAAAGTCCCAGAGAAGTTTCCTGGTATCTGCTTAGTGAACCCCCAGTGATGACTTAATCTACTTTCCATGTTTGTTACTCTTCCACAGAAACCTACAAATGAAAATATATGCAGTATATGCATTTTCAATCATTGCTGCTGTTGATTGTCTGTGTTTTGATGTGTGTGTGCATGTGTGTGTGCATGTGTGTGTACATGTGCATGCGCGTGTGCGTGCGTGTGCGTGTGTGTGTGTGTGTGTGTGTGTGTGTGTGTGTGTAAGTATGCCTTCATGCTCTGCTCTGTTCACAGAGAATTGCTAAGTTTCAGGTTTGCATCTATCAGGCAAATGCTTTGCAGAATCAGGAGTTTTTCTTTTATTTCCTTTCTCTTTCTCTTATTTCTGGCACCTGTGAGTCCCTTGGGCTATGTGTCTCAGAGGTGATAATTGAATTTCTCAGGGAGCAAGGCACCAGGGAGCTGTTGGTGCTACTCAGTGGCACTGTGTTAGTGGCATGCCAGCTTGGGACCTCCGCCTCTCTCTCCCTCCACCCTCTCACCCAGGCCTAGTCATGGCTGAGGATTTCACTTCATAGCACAGCAGAGAGGAGGACCCATGGAGCACTATCTCCATCATAGCTTAGGGACAAGGACTCACACATCCCCATTTCTTGCAGGCTGTAGCTTGAGGTTCAGAGCAAGGCTGGCCTGCTCGCTCTGGCCTTGTCTGCTCAGACTGAGCCAGGGGAGTGAATAGAAACATCCTCACCAACACGGATGCTTTACATCTAAATCAAACAGCGATGTCTGCTCTCACCCGTTTGAGAGGGTACACGATTGGGGGCAGTGTAGGGAAAAGGAGGTACAGGTTATGGTGGACTCATGTGGATGCTTCTGCTCCCATCAGAGAAAAAGCAATGGCTTGGAGCTGGAACCTCAAACAAGTCATTGTCAGAGCAGGGGGAAAGAGGCTGAGTGGACAGCAGAGTCAGGAGGCTGACTGTGGTCAGGGTCAGTGTAGGCATGTGGTCTACTTGCCTCCTCATTGTCTGAGGTGATTATTATTATTATTATTTTTAATGGATGCAGAGGAAGGGGGTTGGTGGAAAGTTTCAAAAGACCCTCAAGCTAAACTGGAAACTATAAGAAAGGAGAAAGATGCAACAGGTGCGTGCCAGGAAAATATTTTGGAAGTTCTTGTGAATATCCCACTGTGACTTAAAGGCCTGAGTAAGGCATCTGGGAGGAGCTGCATTGGAGGGTGAGTGGACAGGGGGAACCATAAGGGCGTGAGCATCCTTCACAGACGTGGATAATTTAGACAGGGCTTCTGTTGTCATTTAGGAGCTCTTGCTACCGTATCTGGGCTCATGCTCGGGCTCATGGCTTGTCCATTCTCTGGGTCCGTGCTGCCTATGCTCCAAGGCGAGTAATGTTTTCCATCACCACAGCAACAAAGAGTCACAAAAATCCCAGAATGTCATAGAAGCTAACTCCTTCTGTTGAAGAGTAAACAGGGGACAAGGGTAAAAATGACCCTTATATGAATCAACTCATGGGGCTAAATGAGGCTGCAGTCCACTCCTGGACATAGAACACCAACCATTATGAAATATTTTGTTATGTTTTCCTTTCTAACTGAGACTAGAATGTAAAATGTCAAGAAAGAGAAAGAACTTTGTAAATCCAGAAAACACAGAAGTGATGTTCAGGGGTGGGGACAGGCCTGGCCATGGGAAGGTCCATATCTCCATAAGGACTGTGTTCTTAATCCAGTAGTCAGCAATGCACAGATAATCTTCAGGCAGCAGACTTTCACACTCAGGTTTGTAGTTTAGAAAGGTCCCCCTGCTCGAGAGTACAGCGGGTAGTGTGAGCAGGGAGGATTTCCCTCTACTCTATGCATTAGACCTTTAGACTCTATGCATTAGAACATTAGACCTTTCTGAAAATGTTAGGTTAGGGGCATGGGACTGAACTCTACCCACAGTCAAACTTAGATCATTCAGAGACAGACTGCAAACTCTTCTAAGTTTTGTGTAAACTGTGAAGGTGAGATATATTCTCTGATATACGGGCACAAAGAACATTTAAGGAAAGAAGAGCTTGGGGAAAAACATGTCCAGGTTTTTGTAGAATAACCGTATATTCTGGAAGGAACTAGAAGGGGAAAATCAACCTCTTAGTTAGCAAATCTCAATATTCCTGTCCCCATCTTCGTACATGTCAGACCACCGCACCATAAAGCCACCTAGGTGATGGGATCCTATGAGCATAACTCCCAGGGTGCACTTTGCTTCATTCTCAAAAATTCTCTGTGAGTGTGGTCCCAGGAATAGGCACTGAAAGCCTTGGTCTCCTCCATCTGAAGCAGGGTTAAAATGTGACCTGCTCATAGTCACATGCCTCATGGGCCCATGTCAGAAGCCAATCCCTGGCCTTCTGGTCAAGTTCACCACTTTGGTGTCAGCTCTGCAGCATGGAAAGTTGGTCAGAAACAGCTGTACTTGCTGACATGTGAGTCTGGACATGAGGAAAAGGATACAGGGGGAACCACTCTGAGTTTAATTGGGTGCTCTCCCCAAGCAGTGGGCAAACCCTGATCCCCAGAAGCCAATGAATATCACATTGTTTGTAAAAAGGGTCTTTGCAGATTATAGTCAAGTGAGGCTAAGAGGTCATCCTTAATTCAATATGATGGGTATTCGAAGGTGGGAGGAGGGAAGAAATCACATTTAAAGCATTAATATCTAAAATATGTTCGAATCTCAGCTATCAAATTAAAACCAAACAAAAGACTTGAAGAGATGTTTTTCTATAGAAGTTTAGATGACAGGTTTATGAGAAGATGGCAAACCATTAACCAGAGAAATGCCAAGTCAGAATTACATTGAGTTATTATACCAAGTCTGTTAGGATGTCTCTCAGAGATGGAGAGACACCAGGCTCTTCCTGCTTCTGATGCTTTAGGGCACATGGGCCATAGCAGTTACAGGAGGCACTGTATTTCAGCCACGGAATCTGCTGACTTTCCTCGGGACTCCTCTGCAGACCAGAGTGTGTCAGAGGCACTGGGAGTCTTAGTGGGGAAAGCAAATCGTGCAGATATGAAGAATGGATGATTCAAACGCACACATCACTGTTGTAGCTTTGGATGAGCTGTCCCATCCTTTCCCAAGGCTCATGTATTGGGATCTTGGGGCCTGGTTGGTGGCAGTACCTGGAGAGGCTGCAGAAACTCGAGGATGCGCCATCTATCCAGATGGAGCAGGCTGCTGGGGATGGGTTTTTGAAGCTCTATCTCACCCTGGCCACTTTTTTTTGTTTTCCGTTCTCTCTTCTTGTCTGTCAGGAGGAAAAGAGGTTCATTTACCAGATGTTCTGCCACAGTGATGTTCCCCTCAAATATGGGGGCCAAGAAATTGTGAGCTGAACTCTTGGAAACTATTGGTAAAAACAAGTCTTTTATTTTATTTTTTCTCCTAAAAGTTATCCAATCAAGATTCTAGACAAAGTGACAAAGATACATAACACAGACAGTCACCTTTCAGGTAGCATAGTGAGCCTCTCAGTGGTGAGACCCAGGAAATAATTAGGTGAGCAGAAATTACTAAGATGGTGGCCATATATTTGGGTGCTTTTGAGTGGCAGGAAAGAACTGGAGACTCCATTTTGATTGGGAAGAATGTTAACTTGTTGACTGGTTGGTTGGTTTCTGATCATACCTTATACAAAATGTTCAAGCTAGTTTGAAATGAGCAGACATCAGATGCTGTACGGTTCCAATGGAAAATGCTGTGGTTTGTCCCTGAGAGTAAAGATTATACATGGGAAGGCATCCGATGCTCCTGAAGTCAGGGGGAGGTATGCTTCCTGACCTGAAAGGAAATGATGAAATGCTGGCTCCTCTGAAAAAGCCTAGTCTAGAAAACTGTAGATTTCACTCTTTCTGTAAAGGAGGTCTCACCGGCAGACCTGGAACTGGGATGAGGGGACTCTGGCAGAGCCTCCGTAAGGTCTGGTGAGGGTGGCATACTTCAAGACTGGTTGGTTTGTTATTTCCTTCAGTCATCTGCAGACTCCTTCCCTGAAACATTGGGAAAAATCTCCTGCTTCCGTGATAGCTCTTTGATCTCTTTGACTGGATGACAGGAACGGTGTGACTTCAGTTTGAGCATCTATAGTGGGACAGGACTCCAACCTGCATGCTTCAGCTCAGAGAAGTTATGCAGCCTCTGGTTTCTCTAGCATGCTGGTGTGAGGAGAGGGAGAGGAAGGGAATAGAATAAGACATAGGGCAGTTGCTGAGTGGGACAGAAGAGGAGGAAATGATAGCTAGTCACATGTGAGCTGCAGCAAGAACATACATGTTTGACATGCACATCACGTTTCATGGAAAACCTCACAGAGAGCAGATCCCCAGTGTTAGCCCAGAACTTCAGTCTGCCTCTGACCTCCTGAGGTTTCTGAGTTACACAAGACCCTGGGGAAAAAGGAGCTTCACTCCCTCAGGACAGAAAGACATTATCTCATTCTGTGTCAAGACCTCAGAGGCTCTTTGACGTCAGAGCCGCTTGCTCCTCCCCCTCCTGGACTTTGACAGACTCCTGCTCACAGACCCCCTTGGAAGTCCCATCCTTCAAAGAGACAGTTTTACAGCTCTCATCCTGTCACCCTGTCCCTGTCTCCCAGGCCCTAGGGGATCAGAATTCTAAGAATGGCACACAGAGACGCAGACAGTTCCAACCACCCAGTAGGTCATGATGGTTGAAACTTGGTTGTGACAAAGAAACAGGAAGAAGCAGATCCTTGCGCCAGTGCTATGCCAGCCCCGGGACTCCAGGTCCACGGAGCAAAGGACAAAAGCCATCTTTCCAGATTGCCATCTTCTATCTGGCTCACTGTTGACTGGTCCCTGAGGTATCTCCCACAGTACAGAAGAAAATGACATAGAGAATAATATTCTGAGAACTTGAAATAAAAGCACCCTGAAATTTGAAAGGAAGTGGTAATTTATAGGTGGCAAAGACTCATTAATCCAATTTGCCCCCAATAAAATTGTTGTTTCCGTAAGGTTTTGTTTTAAGTTTTGCTATGAAGCCCAGGTTGGCCTCAGACTTAGTATCCTTTTCCTACCTTAGCCTCTGGAGTGTTCCAGTGAGAAGAGGCACGTGCCCTTGTTCCACCACCAAGACATACTCTTCCTACAAAATTTCTCTGTTCATCATGGAAACCAGTATCACCGTGCCCCTCAAAAGTTGTGAAGATGTCCCCAAAGATGTATGTTGCTACAGATAAAACTTTTAGGCCAGAGGTTAGCATAGCTTATACACCATTACTATTACTACCGTCCCTGCTGCCAGCTTCTCCTCCAGTTCTCCCCACCTCTGGCTAGAACTCTAGTCTTACTGACGTCCTCCTATGTGCACAGTTAAAGCCTGCTTCTTCCAGATCCGTGAATAGTCTGCAAGTGCCATTTCTCAGTGAATTATTCCTTTCATCAAGAGCCCCTGATGATTCCTGATTGCTACTGACTTGAGGTTGCTTAGACTAGCACCCCAGTCTATCCCTTTCCTAAGACCAGAACCCATCATACAACTTCAGCATGGCTGAGCCACCTCCAGCTCCTTCTTCTACCCCTCCCCCCAGCATCTCTCCCTGAGATGCCTACTTCTCTCTCTTTCTCCACTCGATGTGTACAGCCCTAGCTACAGAACCTCAGGACTCTTTTGCTTGCAAAAGCCATTAGAACGCAGGGCAAGACATTGGTCTGACCAAAACCATATCAGTATTTATCAATACAATTAATAAGTGAGGTTCTGAGAGGAATGATAACTACACATATTTTATTATTGGATTAGTTCTAGTCTTTACATTTTTATTACATTTATTTATTCATGTATATGTGAGGAAGACAGCCACCCCCATGGCGCATTGTGGAAGTTGGAGAACAACCTATGGAAACCAGTTCTTGACTTCTACCATGTATGTTTTGGAGATCAAACTCAGGATACTTGGCCCAGCAGCAAACCTTTGTCTCTGAGCCAACTTGTAGGCCCTCAATTTTAATTTCAGTGGTGCTGGTGATTGAACTCCGGACTCTGAGTGTGATGGTCCCGCCTTCCACTGTGAAGCTATACCGCAGACCCCCTTTCTGTCATCATATCTTCATTAGGGAAATTCCAAGGCTTCAGCTTCAGGAAGCCTATTATGGAAAAATCCACCAGATCTCAACCGGGAGATGGAAAATTTTGTGTTTTTTTTTCTAGCCCGGCAGATTCCTTGGTTTGATTAGGGGGATGAGGACAGACTTAAGAGGGGAGTGAAAACACAGAGGGGAGTCATGTCTCCAAGAATAGGGAAACCATCCCAGTCTTGTGCCATGAGTGGGGAAGGGGAATGTGGAGACAGAGGAATGGTCACTGCGGCCTTCCTTGCTATATGTGACATTGGTCTGATCACAATTCTGTCACAAATCTAGGACTAGAGAGTTACATTCTATCCATTAACTCCACCATTAACAGGTAATTGGATGATCACCTACAGTATCATATATGTAACATATATTTTCCTTTCTCCCTTATTTTGCTTTTTCTCCCTAAAATGAAGAAAATGATTTCTAAATAGTACCTCGATGATGCATACATGAAGAAAGGAGGTGTTTCTGTGTGGAGAGGTGAGTGAGGTCACATAGTGATGTGATGCATACACAGGGCCAGCTTCTAGCAAAACCACAGGTAGTTATCCGACAATACCCTGGGGAAGTTAGGTTAAATCTATTATTTCCAGTCCTTATCACTGTCTTTGTAGCCTTTGAAATAACAGCTTTGTCATGACTAGAGATGATGTAGGTTCCAGCAGTTGAGGCAGGAGAAAAGATGCAATGACCCCTCTCTAGATTTTTCTGCATGGATATTCAATAACTTTATGATTTCAGGAGATTAATCTGTCGGAGGCTGGCCGTGTTTGTATTTACAGCCTGCTTCCTGTCTCCTCCCCCTCTCTCCACCTCCACCCTATTTGTATTCCCAAGGGAGAAAGGCCTTGATTGAGGATAATAGCCCTGACATGAGGTAATGCATTTGTTTTGGCCTGCACTTGGGTCTGCCTCTGTTATTAGAGGGTGGGCTCCCTTCATCTGGTCTTCCCACTGGCTGCTTCCCAAGATTAGGACCCACCCCACCGGGGCTGAGGTGACTCACCTCCCAGATACAGTCTTTGAACTCATGGCTGTGGTTGGTTGTCTGTGATAAGCCCCCGAGCATGAAAGGGTATGGGTTCTCTGATGCCACCCTTCCAGTCTGCATGTGACATATTCCAATTCATTTGTGTCTCGCTATCATCCAACTGTTGGGTAATTGTGTATACTTCTAGCCACAGGAAAAGCGCAATCACACAGTGATGTTGCAATTAGAAATGAATAGAGTGGGATGCTTTTGCAAATGATGTGTGCACTTGAGGAGGTGTGGCATTTGCAGCTGAATGAAGAAATGATCATTTGAAAGCTTTCCTAGAAAATAATTTATTTTAGAGAAAGCAGAAAAGACAGAAAATTAACACGAAAACAAAATTGTAGCTCTATTTCAGAGCCACATATCAACAACATTTTGAATAAATCCTTGAAGACATGGTTTATCTATTAAACACATCTAAAACAAAACAGTAGGAGCAAGGAATTTTGATAACTGGATTATATCATATATTAAGATTACTATCTTAGCCATGTTAGTTGAATACATACTAAACTTGTACATTTCTAAACTTAGATACCTTTGGTTGTATTATTATTATCATCATTATTATTATTATAGAACTACATTGTCCAGTATAGTAGTTAATAGCCACTAAGGTGTATTAGTGGCCAATACTACAGCCACTAAAATTACATTCATTTATTTGAATTATAATTTTATAATTTGGCATGGCAGAGCCACCTCATTAGAAGGGTTTAACAGTCTGATGGCTGCTGACGACATCTCAGGTGTGGGATGTGTTTCTGGTCACGTAGAGTGATTTTGGAAGTAGTGTCCTCCAAAGACATGAGCCCCTGAGACCCATGCTGAAGGCAAAGGCTCACCTGCACGCCATGCTTAAGTCTAATTACTACCAGAGACAGAGAAGGAACTGCTCAGCCTAGTTACATTTGCAATGGTTTGATCTGGTCTTGCTTTGGCAACAGAGTTTCACTCTGTAGCCCAGGCTGACCTTGGACTTGCAGAAACCCACCTGCTTCTGTGTCATAGGTGCTGGAATTACAGGATTGAGCTGCCACGACTTCAGTTTTAAGTTACTATGTCAGCGTTTATCCTTTCACTTGGCGATTGAATCTACCATTGCCACTACCTTCCAACCCACTTCTCCTGTGTCTCAGATACGTGACAGGTTAAACAACATGTGAGGAGTTCCAGGGAGGCAGAGACTGGTTGGAAGTCTCTGTTGAGAGAGGAACTCAAGCCAGAGATTTCCTTTCTATTCTGGAAAAAGAACACAGATTCTACAGGATTGCTCATGAGTGAGGGTTGGCGGTGGGATCTACAGCACCCTGCTATTCTCTGCAGTCATCTGTTGGTGTGTGTGTGTGTGTGTGTGTGTGTGTGTGTGTGTGTGTGTGTGTGTTCTGTGGACCCTAGTGATGACAGTGTCCACTGATAGAGGGAGCATCGAAGGACAAGTATCTCTGCACTGATGTCACAGAATCCACATCTACTTCATGCCATTGTTGCAAGCAACCCAATAGTTCTAGAAGCAGGCACGTCCTTTTGTTGTGTGGTGATGAATCAGAATAGCTCTTGCCGTGAAGACATCATATCCACAATAGTCCTGAAGTTTAGATTTCTTTATACTGGGTTATAATTTACTTTCTTATGATAATTTTATTTTTTCCAGAGAATTTTATACATGTATATAATCAAATAGAATCATAAGCCCCCCTCAGTTTTAACCTCCAAGTCCCCCCCCGTACTCTCCCCAGCATGTCCCTCCATTTCCAATTTCATATCATTTTATTGTTGTTATTTTGATAACCCATCAAGCCTGGTTAATGTTGCTAAATGTGTCTAGGTGTAGGGCCATCTACTAGACCATGGGGAACTCAATGCTTTTCTGCAGTCCTAGAGTCATGGAATGTTCACCCAAATCAATTTTAGGATATTTTATGCTCCCCTGAAGGGAATCTTGTGTCAATCAACGGTCATCTTTGAAACCTCCCTGACCTGCAACATCGTTATCATTAACCTATGGGCTTATGGCTTACCTCTTAGGAACCTTTTGTATAGTTGCAGCCAGACAATTTGTGGTCTCCTGTGGATGGTTTTCTCAGTATTTCTTCAGGCTTCGTGTTCCATTCCTGTTGTACTGTGTATTGGAATGTTATCCCTTTATATGGCAAGTCACATGACATGCTCAGCTCTATCATTCATTTGTTAACCAACACCTTAAAATATTGAATTGTGGTTGTCACAAATTCAGTAAGTAGGTCCTTGTTTTTCTTTGTGTTCGGAGAGCAATTCTGTCAACTCCCTTTGTCTAAGGAACCAATGCCCAGGGTTAATTTGAAAATGGAAAAGGGACAAGATATTATATTTTAATTTTAACTATCTATAATTTTGTGTGTGTGTGTGTGTGTGTGTGTGTGTGTACTGATGAGACTGGATTCTACTCATTATTCCTCTGCTTTGTGTACCAGTTACCTGCAAACAGATTCTTGCTCACCCTTAGGGATTTTTATTGCATAGGTCTAGGGTAGGGACCAAGGCCTTGAATTTCGTCAAAAGCTGCTGAAGATGCCTGTGTGTGGAGCACGCTTTGCACCATATTCAGTTTCATAATCTGAAAAATAACACGGCTGGGTGGTGTCTGCTCTCTGCCAGATGCCTCTTGTACCCTCGTAACGAACAGTAGACACTTCCACCTTCTGTCATAACAAGCAGAAGCTCTGTTTATGGGATGCTGCTCAATGCCAGGCCCTGTGCAAATTGCTTTACCGGCACAGAGTGGTTGTGTAACAGGCTGACGGGAACAGTTGTCGGGGTCATAACTGGGGCTCCACAGACTATTACCTCCTACATTGTAAGAGGTGATTTCAGTTCCTAAGACACAATGCTTGGAAACAGCAGTTATGCTCGGCTTTGGGGACTGTAACTGGGGTCTTCCTTCCATGTGCTGGGTATCAAGGTTTATGCTCTAGAGATGATGATACAGAAAATAGTCAGAGTGGAACCATCTTTCTGAATTATACGTTTCTCTACTGTTCTCTTTTATGGGCATTTCATCTGCTGTTTGCAATTTCCTTACACATTCCTTGAGGTCTGGGGTAGGATCACTTTGTCATCTTTGTGCTGTCTACTGTCATACTCAGGATATATCACCCAATTTTAAAAGTCAAATTTTCTTTTTCAGAGAAGGGTTAGATTCTGAACAAAATTAAATGAAAGTAATTGCAGGTACCTCCTGCCCCACAGAAGGGCAGACTCTTTCCCCCTTCTTTTCTTTTTATTATTTTTTTCTTTATTTACATTTCGAATGCTATCCCAAAAGTTCCCTATACCCCCATAGCCCCCCTGCTCCCCTACCCACCCACTCCCACTACTTGGCCCTGGCCTTCCCCTGTGCTGGGTTATATATAGTTTGCAAGACCAGGGGGCCTCTCTTCCCAGTGATGGCTGATTAGGCCATCTTCTGCTACATATGCAGCTAGAGACTCGGGCTCAGGGGGTACTGGTTAGTTCATATTGTTGTTCCACCTACAGGGTTGCAGCCCCCTTCAGCTCCTTGGGTACTTTCTCTAGCTC
>NC_034594.1:51856398-51873087 GCF_900095145.1 Mus pahari
CCTGCTCTGGCAGACAAAGTCCTCACAGGTGGCCACCTTTCCTCTGGCGAGGAAGGTGCCCAAATTTCTGGAGTCTGAAACAGGGTCTGTCCCAGAAGTTAGGTTGCTTCTGTCTGTCCCAAAGCTGTGTAGCTTCTGCGGTCCACACTCTTGCTAGCGCAGACTGGAGCCTAAGCGAACCGGAGCAATGATGGCTCTCCTGCCAGCTCAGGCCTTGAGACTCCTCCTGGGCAGACACCCCTCCTCAGGCGGGAAAGGTGCCGGATGACTGGAACCAGAAATGGGATCTTTCCCAGAAGCTGTGTAGGTTCCCCAGGCCTCCCTCTCCCTGGCAGTGCACCCGAGCAAAGATGGCTCTCCTTCCGGGTCAGGCCTTGAGACTGCTCCTGGGCAGACACCCCTCCTTGGGCGGGAAAGGTGCTGGATGACTGGAACCAGAAATGGGATTTTTCCCAGAAGCTGTGTCGCTTCTCCAAGCCGCTCTCTCCCTCATCTCTTCCCCCTTCTATGCCAGAGTGGCACATTTGTGGTTATCACCTCCTTATCCTGTTAAGTCCGTGATTTTATTAGACCTCACTCTCAGTGCATATTCCATGGGTCTTGGCAAATGTATGGTGTCTCGGCTGCATCCTGTATTATTTCTGGGATGTCTCTTTTCAGAATTTCCTATAATTGGGATAATAAAGAATGGATTCATTTCACGTAAGCTTCTTTCGGTATTCATATACACTTAGGTTTCTTCCATGTTTTTTTCAAATGTCTTATGAACTTTTGCATGTGTGTGTGTGTGTGTGTGTGTGTGTGTGTGTGTGTTAATGCATGCTGAGTAATACTTTGGTGTCGGAGTTTACCACATTATTTGTGTTCATTTCCTGCAGGCTAAGATGGCTGCTTTCAAGTTTTGCCAATAGTCAACAGAGTTTCATTGGACGTTTTGGGAAGACTTGAGTTTTTAATTTACTGCATAAGCTCCAAGAAGCACAATTGATGGAACAGATAATTAGGGTTTATTAGTTTATTCAAGAAGCTGTCAAACTGTCGTCTAAAGTATCTGCTCTGTTTTGCACTCCCAGCATTGGTTAGTAATCTTTCTGTTCTGTGCCCTAGACTGCCCTTGCCATTGTCAGTGTTTGGGGTTTGGCCATTCTGATAGATGTGTAGGAGCGTTCACTATTGTTTTATTAAATTGCCCAATGGCATGTGATAGTGAGCATCTTTTCCCATGTTTATTTCCATCTTGATTTCTCCTTTGATGAGTTGTTTGTTCAGATTATTTTGTCATCTTAATTGGATTGTTTGCATTCTTATTGTTCAACTTGGACACCACCCTTTTATCTGATAATCTTTTGCAAGCACTTTTTGGAATTGATGGCTTTTATATCTTCCTATTGTCAGTGAGTTCTTTAGAACATTTTAAATTTCTGTGGAATATAGTTCATAACCAACCTGTTAATGAACTCGATCTTTGGTATTGAATCTGAAACACCAGGAGCCTAGCAGTGTCTTCTAGATCGTCTCAAGTTGTCTTCCAGTGGTTTATCGCTTTGTCTTTCTTTAGGTCAATGATTTGGTTGTGTGTGTCCACCTTGTGCTGGTCATAAAGATCTGAATATCTGTTGTTTATTTGTTGTTTATTGCCTGTAGACATCTAGCTGATCCAGCATCAGTTGATGGAAAGATGTTCTTCATCATTGTACTACTTTGTTCTTTTGTCAATATGAACTGACTGTTCTTATGAGGGATTGATTAACCTTAAACTTTCTCCTTTGTTTTCTAATCAATTTCTGAAGCATTTCTACACTGTTTTTATTATTGTAGCTTTATACTTGGTCTTGAAGTCAGCTTAGTCCTCAGCTTTGCCCTTATCTTTCAATATCATGCTGATAATTTCTGTATATTTTCTTCTTCACAGTATGTCATGGCCACATAGTTATTTTAAAGTACTGTAAACATGTAACACAGCACAACAATGAAAAATCATACTATCCTGCAGCTCCAAAACCAAAGTGTTTTTGAAGTGCTATTATGAGAAACAGGGCAGGGGGGAGGAAGAGAAGGATGGAGGAAAGGTAGCAGAGATCAGGGGAATTGGGGAGGGGAGATGGAATTTTTCTGTGAGACAGCAGACTTTGTTCTGTCTCATCATCTGGATTTTAAGAAATCAGAAATTCAAAAGTGGAAGTAGATTCCACCAATTATTAATTACTAAAAGGTTATGGTTTTAAAGTGTGAGAAGTATAGCCGCAGGTAGCTTTTGGGTCGCCAGCTTCCTGCCTTCTTTATGATATAGGATGCTTTTTTTTTTTTTTTTTTTTTTTTTTGGCAAACTGTGGGCCACTAGGCTGTTGCTTTAACAACGTCTCTACACTAATTCCTCGTGTAAACACATCTCACATCTAAAACTTCAATTCCTCTCTCCTGTCTCATCTCCCCGCCCTTGCCTCACCCTCTGGTGTCTAAGAGCAAGGATGATGATAAAAACAAAACATTTTACCTTAACAAACGAAGGTTTCAAGTTAAGTTTTCATCCTTCCTTTCCATTGTCTTTCTGGCTTTTGTTTGACTGAAATCACTTCAGTAGAATGGGGTCAAAAGTCTAAGGATTTAGCTCACAAACTTCTGGTAAACCTCTGACAATATACAAACCATCTGTTATTTAAAACAATACAGTTTTTTTTTTTATAATTTTTACATTTCTTAATGTAATGTGTTTGTGTATATATGCCAAGGCTTCCGTATCTAGAAGAACATGGAAGCAGCTCAGAGGAAAATGTGGGACACTCAGTTCTTCCTGAGTTCTTGGGATCAAACTCAGGCTATCAGGCATATACCTTTACTCCCTGGGTCATCTTGATGGTCTGAAATTTAATTTTTAAACTTGTTGATGATTAACTCTATTGAAAAGAAAATCAAAGCTCTTTTTTTTTCCTCAGGGATTTTAATGAATGTGCAAGAAAGAGAGACTGGTCTGGAGAAAGACTCTAAGACACATTTTTGTCTTCAACATCTGCTCTTCTCTCCTTTTTCCAAATTTTCCCTCTGCAGGTGTACACAGTTCAGACATTACCACCAAAGTTATCATAGGCTGGTATTTACTGTGTAAAGTACTTCCATGAAGAAGAAACGATATCAAATAATTTGCATGCATACCATCCTTTTATCTGGTCATCGAAGTGGAAGAATAAACTCTACCCTTACTTTCTCTGACCAGCTTTCAGTTGCTATAACAAAATAGCGTTCAAGTCAACTAGTAAGGAGGAGGATTATTTTGGTTTACCCTTTCAGAGACCTCTACTTACAGGCTCCTCTATCTGTCACCACGTGAGATGGGGCAGTGCTGAATAACTGGATGTCAACAGACAAGACTATGCGTAGACGTCACAGTGGGGACATGTGCTCCTTCCGTAGTGAGGTCTCCATATTGTTTCCCAGGATCTATGCACCAATTTTTCTTTCTAACAACAGTGTTCAAAGGACCCCTTTCTCTTTGTCCGCACTTTTACATTGTTTCACTGAAAACATGCGCTGATTTCAAAATTATTTATTTGTATCTCCATGTGCGCGCGTGTGTGTGTGTGTGTGTGTGTGTGTGTGTGTGTGTGTGACATAGGCTTGTGTGTAGTTGCATGTGCCCGTGTGTGCACATGTGGAAACCAGAGGTTAGGGCTTGTCTTTCTCTTTTGCTCTCCACCTTATTTTTTGAAGCAGAGTCTCTTTCTGAACCTGGAGCTTACTAACAGGTGAGACTCACTGGTTGGCCGACTCCTAAGATCCTCTGTCTCTGCCTCTTGCTTCCAGGATTGGGGGTGTGTGCATCACTCCTGACTTTTTAGGTGGGAGGTAAGGATCCAAATTTAGTTACTCATGCTTGAGCATTCTGTCCAGTGAAACGTCTTCTGGCATCTCACTGCAGTCTTGATTTGTACTTTCCTAATGATTGGTGATAAGCAGCTTTTCCATCTACCTCTTGGATCTTTATATGTCTTATTTAGAAAAAAAAATGTGTGTTCATACCATTTTTAAATCATCTTTCTCCTTATTTTCTCTTAAATTTTTGAACACTTTATATATCCTGCATGTTCCCCTTTTGTTAGCTCTCCCTTTGTGCAATTTCTCTCTTCTCTCTTGATTACTCTTTCTTGTGTATACGGGTTTTTATTCTGATGTGGTCCTTTTTGTTCATTTTTGGTTTCGTTTCCTATACACAGGTATTTTCCCCAAGACCTCTTGCTGAGTCCAATGTCCTGAAGAGTTTGCCCTATGTTTCCATCTGGTTGATTTGTAGTTTGGGGGCTTACGATTTAAGTCTTTTTATTCATTTTGAGTAGTTTCTGTAGTAGGTGAGACAGGAGTCTGCTTTCATTCCTCCCTAAGAGGTTACCCAATTTTCCGAAGGCCACTGTCTCTGATGTACTCTTAGTACATCAGAGACTCAGCAGGTGGGGGAGGTGCAGCTTTCTACCAAGGTTCTTTTCCATTGTCTGTTTTATGCCAATATCATGCTATTTTAGGGGTTCTTTTATTTTATGTAGGACCCACAAATCATAGGACTTTATTTGGAACTTTATCTCAAATTTCATCTCGAGTTCTATATTTTTCCAACTGTAATTTTAAAATAGTCACTTGCTTATCTCCCCATTTTGTAACACACAGATGTTCTCAGGCTCCCCAGGGCATCATTTGCAATAGGAAATAGTATGTGTGTATGTGTGGGTGTGTAGTTTCGAGAGCAACCAAAACAAAAGCAAAATAACATGCATGCAGATTCTCTCTTCAGGTCAGGGTTATTATTCAGGCCTAGAGTCAGATCCTGCTATTTATCTGCAATGTCTAGTCATAGACTCCTTTTGTGTTTGTACACATGGGTGTGCACACACATGACTGTGTGTGCATGTGTGTGCGTGTGTGTATGTGTATGTTTGTGTGTATGTGTATACATGTTGGTCAGAGATAGAGGCTGGTGTGTTCCTGATTTGCTTCTCTCTCTCTTTTCTAATTTGTTTTTCTCCTTCCTTCCTTCCTTCCTTCCTTCCTTCCTTCCTTCCTTCCTTCCTTCCTTCCTTCCTCCCTCCCTCCCTCTCTCTCTCTCTCTCTCTCTCTCTCTCTCTCTCTCTCTCTCTCTCTCTCTCTCTCTCTCTCTCTCTCTCTCTCTCTCTCTCTTTCCTTCTTTCCTTCTTTCTTCCTTTATGAGACAGATTCTCTTTCTGAACACAGATCTCACTAATTCACCTAGGATAGTAGCTGGTTAGCAAGCCCCAAGGATCCTCCTGTCTTCCTTGCCCCAGCCCTACGATGACAGATGCTATTGCACTTAGCTTTTATGTAGTTTCTGGGCATCAGAATTAAGGCCTTCATGCTTGCATGGTGAGCACTTTGCTAACGCAAGCATCTCTAAGCCCCATTCATTGTCTATTAACCAAGACCTAAATGATTGCGTCTAAACTGCCAGGGGTTCTTTCCTTATGGACTGGATCAAAACTTTCATGTGTCACTCTATAAAATCTCCTGTCTTGATTCATCCCCTCAGTGACTAACTCAGATCTTTATCCTTGTGATAGGCTTGCTGGTTAGTTGACAGGAGCTGCATTTCCTTATAGCATAAGGTAGAAAATGGTATGTAACTGCTGACTGGTAGTTTCTCAATTTATACATAAGTAAACTATGTAAATCAGAAACTATTTTCTTCCACTTGTTAAAATTTGATGTGAAGAAGTGTGTGTGTGTGTCCGTGTGTGTTTGTATGCATATTTGGGTACACATGCATCGGTGTATATTCAGGAGTGATGTTAGTTTTGGGGCCATCCATCCTCTCACCAGGAGTCTATTTCTCTGTTAATCATGGACATGACTTTTGAGATACGAAGGTTCCTGCAACAAGCGATTTAATCGAATGGGCCATGATTGTTATGAGGAGAATAGTTAACTTTACAGACTTGCAACTATCTCTCGTTTGTCCAGAAAAGAGCAGAAATCTCTAGATCCCTGACAGCTGTGGTTCAAAGGAAGTTTCATACAAAGCAAAACCACACACACACACAGAGATATCGAACTTAGCAGGGACAGAACCCAGGCGAGACAGCATTCTAGAAACCTGAAACAGAATGCTGTTTACCGCTGCTGGAAGACTGGGCCTGGAGCCCAGGGAAACTCAGTCTTAAATAAAAAGACCGGGGCAGGGCAGAAAGAAGAGCCACTGCCCTGTAAAGAGTTTGAAGGATTAAGTCAGAGACACTCTGATGTGCTCGGCCAGGCTTTAAACTGTAGCAGGCCAGTGCAGCCACAGCCCATGGCCCCTATCTGGGCCAAACTGAGTGTCTGTGGGCTCACCTGACAGTATGCTGCCTTTCTCATCTCTGAGTTACTGACACTCTCTTAAGAATTCCCCCTCAAGTTTACTTTTAGAAACTTCGTTCTGTATTCGGTTAACTTAATAAATTAAGCCTGAGTTCTATGGGGTTCAACAAAAAAGGATCTTTTTATCTTTGCTTTTTTGTTGTTCCATTAATTCCCCCCCAAAAAAAGATTGACATGTAATATTTGTAGTTCTTTATGAGCTGCTGTGTGACCTTTCAAGTTTCATTTACACTGTATAGATTTTTATGAGAACCCAATGAAGAGGCTCCTCACCTACTCACTATGGCTACGCATCCTCGGGCACAGGTACTCTTTAATCCTACTTTGCAGATGAGGAAACCTAAGCCTGGAGAGACATGATTGGATCACGGCTTGAGGGCTGCAAAGCTTATTGGTGATGGAACGGATGTGTCTTCCCATTCCCAGGCAATCTGGCTCAGGACTTTAAGTCCCACACGGATGGGTACCCCAGACTGGCATTCACTGCCTGGTCTTGCCATAGCACTCTTCAGTTGGTAGGCTTCTTCTGCATGTGGAAGTGACTGGCATCTGCATCTAAGATGTCCTCTGAAGTTTCAGATTTTGGCCACTTGGTTTCTAGTCCTTGGGATTCTGGAAAGTAATTTGATCATGAGGGCTTTGACCAAATCTATGTTTTAATCTGAACCTGATCCAGAACCTGAATAGTTTATGGAGAGGTGACGGAACTATGAGAGAGGATGGGAATGCACCTCTACAGGGTACATCTTGATTCTGGCTCCTTTATGTTTTTCTTCTCTGTTTCCCGCCTGCTGTGAGGTAAACAGTTTCTCTCCACCGTGCCCTCCCTTTGTGAGAAGTTTACTCATGGAGCTAGTTTAAGGCCACCTTTTCATGTATTCTAATAATGGCCCTCAGCTCCCATTTGGCTCTCATTGGCCTGTGTTGGAAACACTTTTAGCTCAGGTTCATGTTCTGAGAGTCACAAGAATGTAAGGAGATCACAAGACTCTAAACAGCTATTCTACACAGACTGGTGCTGGCTACGAACAAGTCCGGCCCTTCCCATTTAGTCAAAGCCACACAAGAAAAGAAGAAAGCAGCTGTGTTAAAGATGGTGTTCATCTAACTACGAAGTTTAGATTCTTAAGGCCTGGTATCATCATGCCATCCTTGAGGGATCACTTCCAGGCAGTCTCAGCCTTCTTACGGGCTGCAATGTGGTCTTAGCTGTGAGGAATTCCAGCAGGAATGGATGCCACCAGCTCCTTAGAGTCACAAAACCACGCCTGCCTCTTGCCTAGCCCTGGGCCACCAGCACTGCATTCCTTCCTGCCTGCAAATGTCCCACAGATTCCTGGCAGCCCCAAAGAAGAGGAAAAGAAAAGCCAGGGAGTGCAGAGAGTCTGGGAAAGGAAGAAGACCCTCTGTCTAGACTTTGTTAGCAGAACTCTATGCTGTCTTCTCTGAACACCCAGAAATATATGTGGCTCGTTCCTTACTGCTCACTTCCAACCTCACCTCCCTGCTCTGTACAATTCTCTGTGACCGTTGAAACCCTTGGGCTCAAACATTTAGGCATGGGGGACAACGATCTTCATGCTCTGGTGCCCTTGAATCTCTTTTTAGCCAAGGATGACCTTGAACTTTTGATCCTCCCATCTCTGCCTCCTGAGTGCTTGACTTAGAGACCTGTGGCAGCAACTCATTGTTTTATGCAGTTCTGGAGATCAGAGCCACAGCTTTGTGCATGCTACGGAGTTCTTACCCTGTTCTATTTGTAACTCTTGCCATATTACCATGTCCCCCCCCCCTTTCCTCTGCCTGTCTTCTCCTGTTACATTCCTTTTCTACCCTGCCAGTTTTGGTCTCTCCTCCCCATACTCTCAGTGATGTTAGCTAGGATATGATTTTCAAATATAAGCAGCATTTTTTCCTGCCTCCTGTCCTGTTTTGTTCTTTATAATCTCCCATTTTCCTGGAATTTCTTCTCTCAGTACCTCAGTCTGATAATTCCTTCCTCCTTAGCCTCAAAAAATCAACTCAGTTTTCCTCCAAGGAGCTGGCCTGTCCCCTCATCCAGTGTCCCCTGTTTGCCACTGTAATACATTAGGTCTCAGATCCCAATGATCTTACCTCCACAGCACCAAGATCTCTGTGAAGGAAGAGACAATGTCTGTTCATATTGTTTCTACAAAACACAACATCTGTTCTGTGGAAGGTGATAGCACATCTATGTTATATTGGGTGATGCCAGCATTACATAACGATATAAACTGGTATCGATCCCTAGCAAAAGCACTTAGTCTCATCTCATGTAATAAGAGTCAGACCTAAAAAAAGGCCAAGGCATCAGTATAGCATGTGCAGCTATTCAGGTTACATCTGGGACCGGAGCCTAGGCCTGTGAGCTGTCTCAAAAAGACAACACATCATATGGATCCTGAGACTCCAGAGCCCAGCATCATGTCTGGAAAGTAACGGGTGTCAAATGAATGAATGAGTGAATGAACAAATGAACGAACAAATGAGTACACAACACTCTGTTCTTTCTGTAGTTCAGGATAAAGTGGAGCATGACCAACTCTGATGTTACATGTGAATGGCTCAGTCTTGACAACTGAACCAAATAATCAGAGCCGATGATTCCAATTAAATACAAACTTCCTTGTCAAAACCTACCAGGCAGGTTGACAATCGCCTAATTGCTTTCATGTTCTGCACACTCAGTATAAAATATTGTGACTCCCTACAGGACAAGTCACAATAGATAGATTACATCCTGAGGTGGCCTAGATACACGGTTACCATCCTGCCAACAGAAGGAGGTTGCTGCTATTTTTAAATTTCCTCTGGAAAGTAGGTGATATGATTCCCCTTGCTTGTCCATTCTGATGTCATTCAACCCCCCAGGGAGGATAGCTCCCCTTCCTAGGTTGCTAGAATTGATCAGCCTCAGGTTTGGAATCTCTGTCCAGACAGGTCAGATCAGAGAAGAGCAGACAGGCTTCTGATAGCAAGCTATCACCTTATGCCAGGCCAATTTTCCTGGCTCCGTGGAAAGTATAGATCAGAGGGCGCACATGTTTCTGTGATCTTAACTACAGAATGTGAGCCTGGGCTAGTGAGGGCTGCCACTGCCTCTGCTGTAGTGGCATCAAAGAGTGCAGAAGCCAAACACTGTTATCTGCCCTGACCTGAGTCTGTGGCAGGAATCCTTGTGGCCATTATGCTCAAGGTTCCCATCAGATAACTGGTAAGAAGGAACAGGGGTATCCCAACTTCCAGGGACTAGAAGTCACATAGCCTATTTTGAGCTGAAATTTTTGTTTTGACATAGGGTCTCATACTTATGTAGCTATCATGACCCTAAGCTTATGCCTCTTCCCCTGCCTCAGCATCCCAATACCACTGAAATGACATCCCTTGCCAATAGCACATATGCTGATGCTATCAACATCAGCAATGTAGATCTTGTTCACCTGATTGAATTCAGTATTCCCCAGACTTTGTGTTTCTCATTTCCATACTCTACCTTTTGGAAGGCAATCATAAAGTGCAGCCCACACAGGAGAGCAGGAAGGGCGCATTTACTGGAGAAGCGAATAGACAAATTAAATACTGCAAGGATTATTAGTCTCCCCTCTCCTTATTATTTACTTATCCAAACATTATTGGTATAGATCCTTGGATGTTTATTTTATACTCTAGGCTATAACCTAATACTATGTTCTTTATTTTTGTGCTCAACTTATTTCGTTATAGGATATTGACATCAGAAACTCCTGTTTTGGCTCCTGTATCCTTTGGATGCACTCCCGTCAGCCTTGATTATTTATTTCTGGAACTTTTTTACTTTTTGGTACCAAAGGATTGTCCAAGCTATGGCAATTACTCTATAGGCCAGGACATTAAAATGTGTTAGATAATATTATAAGTGATTTTTGAGCTGTCTGAACTTGTTCACTCTGTTGACTTTTTAAGTAAAAGCATTGCCTACGTCCTTTCTCACATGTCACTTTTATTTATTCAATCAGTATAAAATTAATTTTATTATCAGTAATATTAATTAATAGTAATATTTATTATCAGGCTTCAAGTGAATTTACAGTGTTATTATGTTCCACTTTTTATAGAATCCAAGGAGGTGAAGAACAATGGTCAGTTTGCTTATAATAGACTTTCTGTTTGAAGCACCTACAGCATTTGGCATTTATATACATTATCTTCATTTAGCTGTTGGCCAGGTTCTCCCCCTGTAAGAATGGCTAAAACAGGGGACCTTACATTCTGTGTTTCATATAGGCTCAAGAAAAACTGTAACAGATCCTGAGCACCATTAGTTTAGAAGGTCCGTGTAATCTTAAGGAAAGCCTTTGCTATATCGAATGATATGTAAATACGCTGCAGCTGCACACGCCATCATTTCCAGGCATGTATTTTCTCTAACTCCCACTAAATCTCAGGAGAGATGATAGTGATACTTGAAGCAGATCTGGGGCTTGTGCTTTTCACACAGAAGTGGTATTACCCCAGACCCTGCTGTGCTGGTCATTATTTATTATCCATTTAGCTGAATTGAGAATCACTTAGGAGAATGAATCACGCCCCTGTGTATGCATGGGAGGACATTTCAGAGAGCCACCCTGACTGTGGGCATCACCATAGCTTGGCCTGAGGCTTACATGGAAGAACAGAAGAAGCAGAGAAAGCTAAGTAATAGCACTGTTTCCCATTGCTTCTGCTAGGCTAAGTTCTAGTTGCCATACATCGCTACTGCTGTGGAGTGACCCACTGCCATGCCTTCCAGACTATGATAGACTGTATCCTGTCACACCATGGATCAAAATAAATCCTGCTTTCCTTATTTGGATTCTTACCAGTTAGTTGCTCACATCAATAAGAATAAAAAAAATAGAGAATTAATACCTTGAAGTTGGGATATTGCTATGAAAAAATTGGAACAGATGGTTTGGAACTAGCTTTCAAATTCAAGGTGAATCTAAAAGATTGGAGCTCTGGGCTAGAGGAGCAGAATTTAATGGGGCATTCAGGTAGGGACATGGAAGACCAAATTACTGATGCAAATACAAACAGCAAATACTGTGCTTACGTTTTCAGAGCAGAATGAGCACTCTAAAAGTAACAAGGCTAGCAGCCTTTCATGTTGGATTTTGGCAAAGAATCTGGCTGTGTGTTGTTCATGCTCTGAGAACTTGAGAAAAACTGACTTCTGAAGTAATGGATTAGGTTGCTCAGCAGAGGAATTTCAACACAGCATAACACACAGGCCTTGGCATGGTTAGTACTCATTGCCTTTAGTCAGATTTTACATGGGAAACGGGAAAAGAGAGAAGGGGAGATACAAAAAATAGAGAAGTAGCTAGGAATTGAATATGAACACAATTCAAATTATGGTCAGGGAAGATGTTGATGGAGCAGCTATAGTTGTTAAAGGGATTGGGGGAAAAGAGATCCTTACTCTATAGGAGGATGAGTGTAGTCAAGACATCATGACAGAGGGCCCCAGGGCATAAAAGGACAAATTCATCTGAAAAATCATCCAAGCGCAGAGTTGTCTACTGCAGGGTTTCCTGCTGGAAGGCAACCTCCTAAGGAAATGGTTTCCTAGGCTCAGCCACTCAGGCACTCCAAGGCTTCTGTAAAGGTGGTGACCTGGGTCTAGGCTATATCATCTGCTGGTAGCTAAGCTTGGAAGCATCCCCCATTTTGTTTTGAAGGCAAACAAAGTCTAAGAGTAACAAGATCATGAAGGCTTGCACAAAGGTTTCAGGAAAGATGTGAGGCCAGGTTCTGCAAGGAACAATTGAATTCCCCATGGGTAACTGGGGAGGCTTTGCAACTGAGACTCCAAAATGTTGGAGATGCCAGGACCATGGGATTTCTATGAAGGAAAACCGTGTGTTGCATTGCTACTGAAAGCAGAGGATTACGGATTCCCATGCCTGTTGGGACCCATATGTTGCTATCACAATCCCTATTGCTGGGAACGGAGTTAGAGGGTTTAGCAATTGACCCAGGATTTCTGCTGTCCTCCTGTTCCGTGTGTGTGTGTGTGTGTGTGTGTGTGTGTGTGTGTGTGTGTGTGCGTTTACATATATGTGTTTTGGACCCATATATATATTAGGCTATATATGTATTTATGTACATGTATACACACACACACACACACACACACACACACACAACCTAAGGTGCAAATTTTCCCATTGTTCCTCCTGAATTAATCACCTGACAACTTCTTTTAGTACATATCACAGACCACAGAAATCTAATTCTAGTCCCCAAGCAACTGGAATCTTCTAATACTGCTGTCAAAGACTTGAGGGATCCACCTATGTACCTCAACCTGCCCACATACAAATATTTTATTTTATCAGAGGTCACCTCGCATATGCACTTAAAGGAAAATGTGGGAGAAAGGGCAAGAGACCACGTGAGCTATGAGCTGAAAGGGGACTTGGAGGAGGTTACAAGGTGAGAGGAGTGGGGAGCAGGAGGGAGAGGGGGAGGTAGGATAGCCTATGAACACATTGTTTGTTTGAAAATAATATAGTAACATTTAATGCTTTATATGCCGAATTAAAATAAAAAAATAAATTATAAATTGATAAACAGATAATAAATTAAATAAATAAACAGGAAATGTGTTATAGAGAGTTGGGAAAATTGAGATGAAGTATTATTGGTCACACCCCTTCTAGCTTATCTTGTATGTAACTGCTAAGGATAGGTCTTTGTGAAGAAATGGGAAAACCCAGGAGTAACCCTAAAACCACATGTGACACAAGGGCAATAAGCTTAAAGTGGAACTTTCCTGGGCTGAACATGTGGACATCTTTTTTTTTTTTTGCTCTGTTTGGTGTATGGGGGTGTGTGTGTTTGAGACAGGGTTTCTCTGTGTAGCATTTGCTGTCCTGGAGCTCTCTCTGTAGACCAGGCTGGCCTCAAACTCACAGGGATCTGCCTGACTCTGACTCCCTAGTGCTGCGCTTAAAGGCATAGCATCATCTTCTTTAACAGTCTCTTGTCTACAGACGAGTAAGTGTTCCATGGATTCTGAAGTCTAGATAAGACGCACAGAATTTTGCTTCTTCAAAGCATCGTGAACTTGTGCACAAGGCTCACAGGTCCCCATACAGTTCCTAGCGTGTATCTCTCAGCTATCTAGAACTTGGTACCTCATCCAGATTGCACTGGATTCCTGTGAGCAGACACCTAGAAAAGTCTCATCTACCCATGTCAAAATTCTGAGCATACCCTGTGAGTTTGGCTGCACGCCAACAAAATCTTGAGGTTTTCTCAGTCTTTGCTCCTTCTCTTCAGGTCCTGCCATGGATCCTCAGCCTCTTCTCCTTTCTCATAGACCCCACTTAAACTTCTACAGTTAGACTGTCTCTCGATGGGAAGATTTTTCAGAGTCCTAGTCTAGCAAGAAAAGAACAAAGGAAAAAAAATATGAAGCTGTTTGTTTGTCTGTTTTCAGTTCTAGGGCTCAAGCCCAAAGCATCATGCATGCCAGGCAAGCGCTGAGCTGAGTCCCCGGTTATGTGATGAGTTATAAAAAGACCTTACTCTTTTCATCAAAGGGTAAAGTTCCCATTTTAAGGGAAGATGGATGGCAGGGTGCATAGTACAATAGTTTCATTGTGTTCATATGCGACACTACCATTTTCCCCGGAGCTTTGAACACACACTGGAACAAGACCACAGCTGGATCATGGGCTATGCGAATATGGGGCATCCAGGCTGCTTATTGGGGATAAAGGATATTTAACATAAGACTCCAGACCTCATGGAGTTCCATGGGTTACTTCAGAGTCTTTCTTACTACAACAGCAGACTGCAGCATCAGGTTTGCTAAACCCAACCTCAACGAGGCACATCATTTGGGGAGGTGATCGTGGAATTGAGCCCTGAATGGGAGCCAAACCAACCCACCAGCTGCACACTTTCCACACTCAGACTTTTGGTGCAAACCCAAATACATCCCTGAGAACAGCTGCCCACTGTGAGGAGCAATAACGCTGAACAAGGGTGTCTTGGTTTATAGCTGGCGCTTGGTGGTTGAGCGAAATCATGGATTTTGGTTCTTGTGGCTTTCGCTCTCTGGAGCACATGTGATAAGTTAGGACAATCAAATGGGTCTTTGTGGCAGGCATAAATAGTGGTAAAAGACATATATTTTTGTTTGTATGATTTCCTCTCATTTTCTTGCTAGACTTCTTTGGGTTTGAGCCTTCTGATGGCTCACGGCTGGGCCTAGATCAGGTTTCATGAAGAGATTGCTTTGAGAATTAGGGATTTCTCCTTCATTGCCACCCCCACCCCACCCAGGAAAACTAAACACTCTTTATAGGAAATATGGGTCTAGAAAAATCTGTCCCACAGATGTGATTGGTAAGGTCTGTTCAGAAGTGCTATTTTTTTTTAAATCTCTCTAAGTTGGAGGGTGCCTGCCTGTGGGTAATCTTATATTTTGTTATGGATATGACGGAGAAGAGACTGGTAACCAAACACCCAGCCATGGTCACACCAGGAATGGTGCCCTGCAATCAGGGTGGGATTATAGAGTGTTGGAGGTAGAGACGGATCCAGGGGTCATTGTCAGAGGTGGATAGAAGCTCAGTGGTCACCTTAGTTCTGACCTTTGCCAATATAGAGACCAAACAGTGGCAGAGCTGACACAAGAATCTGGGCATTTTTGTTTTGCTCACTCTAAAATTCTTCCCACGAGGTCACAGACCACTGGGTGAGTCCTCTGTAATCATGCTGGAGTGAAGGAGAAAGCAAAATTTTGAGAGAAAAGAGGTGATTGGCAACTCTGGTGCATAATTTAATATACCTCTTGCTTATGTAACAGCATTCCTGGTGATAAATGCATTTATTCTGGGGACAAGTTCCTTAATGCCATCTGGGGACTGCCTTTCCTGTAATGTCACCACCCACCTCCTAACCACCCACCTCCTGAGAGGGAGTTGGAGATGGCCTTGGTTTGTCCTTCTAACTCGTTCAGAGAGAAACCAGGGTAGAATCTACTAGGGAGACCAGCAAAAGGAAGGTTCTCGAAAAAAAAAAAAAAGTGAAGCAGAAACTCTGGTGATCTCCCACCAAAACTATCTTCTCCATCTCCCTTGATAAATTTGCACATGTGGAAATCGTCATTATTGACATCTGTCCTCTCATAAATGCCAGTCTCATCCATGTTGGATGTGATGGCTCATGCCATAATCCCAGCTGCTGGGAGGCAAAGGCAGTTTGATACCAGCCTAGGTTACACACTGAAACTTGGTCTCAAAATACGCTCTAATACTTAATTTCTTACTATGCCGTTTACACAATCTCCAGGGAGTAGTTTCCAGAGAATGTTCCAAGTTCCCACTTTCCTTCCTCAGAGATTCCATCTTTTCTTTATATTGTCATAAAGCAAAGAAAGGCTAGAGCTCAAGTTCATAGCTCTAATTCTTCCTGTACTGGATATCTACTGAAGTTGTTCATGCCCTGTGTCCAACATATGCCAGACAGAGACATTGGGGCTCCTTTCTGTGCCCTGCCTCTCTAGAACATTCTTGCTAATCCTCCTGCCAGGGTTCCCATTACCCTGACCAGGAGCTCCTGAAACAGATATCTGTAAGAGATGATGCAGTTTCTTGTTGGCTCCAGATCACAAAACATAAGCTTGGTGAAAGATGGACATAGTCCAGACTCTAGAGGAGAAAGCAAGAACATGTTCATCATGCCAAAGGCCACAGGCAGTCTAGCCACCAGAACCAGACTACAGATGACACCGGCACAGTGCTGACACTTCTTGCGCCTGGCACAGTCAGCTCTTTCTGTGACAGCCTAGTAAATCAAGCTCCCGGGGACAAAGCACGTTTTAAGTGGAGGGTCTTAATTCACTGCAGATCCGGTTCACTGCTGTCTAGTGTAGATTTCACCCAAATATATGGGTTCAAAAGTAAAAGAGATATTTTATGTCTATTTTTCCATCAATCATGTTACGTTTTAGTCTGGTGTGTCAAGAAATTTAATCTTATTCCCAACACTTGCCAAAGCTCTCATCTAAGATACACTAAGTGTTCATGGCCTCACATCGCATCTTGGTATGTACCTTTAAGTCTCAGGCAGCTGTCCAGTCTTCAAGGGCAGGGTCCTCCCTCCCTTCAGCACTTCCTTCTACTTGTGGCAACCCTTGGCTCTCATCCTATCCTCTGACCCCCAGCAATCCCCACTGATTGCAAAATAATCCTTTGCCTCTTCTTCTTCTTCTTCTTCTTCTTCTTCTTCTTCTTCTTCTTCTTCTTCTTCTTCTTCTTCTTCTTCTTCTTCTTCTTC
>NC_034594.1:51873142-51876891 GCF_900095145.1 Mus pahari
TCTTCTTCTTCTTCTTCTTCTTCTTCTTCTTCTTCTTCTTCTTCTTCTTCTTCTTTCTTCTTTCTTCTTGCCTTCTTCTCTCTACCCTAAAACCCTAGCATCGTCTATGGATTTAGCTTCTAGAGACAACAGCATGAGAAGTTCTACTGAGTAATCTTCCTAAAACAGATGCCCACAACATCCTCTATGCGCACAAATGGTCCTTTAGAGGACCAACAAGAACAAACAAATTACAACCAAGGCTGCCTCATGCCACTACCTAGAATGACCGGAGAGGGGCACTTGGCAAGATGTTTTCCAACCACAAGTTGCTCCATGTCAATAACCAGGATGACCAGATGCTGTTTTCCAACACCTGCCCTCCCTTCTCACTTTCTGTTTTCCTGAGGCCTTTCTGGCCATTCAGAAAAAGTCATGTTGACTGCTTCAACTCCCAGTTGTCTGTTTCCAACTGTACCATTTGTTCAGTATTTGATTCCTGTTCTTGATCTTGATCTTTCAAGACTGTTTATAAAGCCCACCCCTCCACCCCCAACCTCTGTATATCACCCCAGACCAGGCCAGTTCAGAATATGAAATCCTTGTTTCTACCAGTGTTTTGATTTTTGGTTGATTTGATTGTGGCTTTCCCCTGATGGCTGTTCTCTCTGACTACAAGCCACCCTGTCTACATCCCACGCTAATAATGTCTACCTGATTTGTGAAGGCATTTGAGTTGAGACCCACCAGCTTGTATCTTTCTATTGAAGGAAGACTTGTGAGGTCTTGGCCCACCATGCATTCAGGGCCTAATAGAAGCTCCTCCTAAGGAGATGCCAAAGTAGACCAAGAATTCTTTCAATCTTCTAGTCTCTGAATTTGGTATAGTCCCTTGGAGTCTGACTGGAGGCAAATTCTGGTTCTGCCACTAAATAGCTTAGTGATCATTAAGTATGCACTTTCCTTGAGATAACTTTATCTATGAAATGGGCATACCCATCTCTCTTTCAGATGAGGTGAGCTACCACAGGTAAAGTAGAGCTATGCAACAGTGGGGTTTTTAGTGAATGTTATCTACATGCACCTTTGCCTTTCCCTTCCTAACTTATTGAGAAGGGCCTGGCTCTGGTTTTCATGGAGCAGTTTCAAGGTTGTTAAAACACAGAGTGTTTCCCAAATATGTCTTACTGGGAAAGGCCTTTGCTCTACAGCCTTCTTCCCAGCCTCATGCCTGGTCCTGCCTTCTGTGCTGCATCAGGGAAGCAGATGCAAGCTGACAGTGCTCTGGGTTTTGAGAGATTCCCATAGGACACAGAGGAAAGGTAGGTTTACACATTGCTTTAGGAGATTCCATGACCAATTATCCAAAAGTGAGTGATTAAAAGCAATAGAGAGGGAGGCTGGAGAGATAACTCAGAGGTTAAGAGCACTGGCTGTTCTTGCAGAAGACCCAGGTTCATTTTCCAGCACCCACATGGCAGCTCACAATCACTTGTAACTACAGTTCTAGGGGATCTGACGCTCTCTTCTGACCTCTGTGGGCACAAAGCGTGCACACAGTGCATGAACACACATGTAGGCAAAACGCATATACACAAAATGAATAAAAATAAATCTTGATGAAAACAGAACCATAAATGTATCGCCTCATCATTTAGATGGCTAGAGATGCAGAGGTAAAGACTTGCTCTGACAATGCTTTCTGACTATTGGAGGGGGGACCCCTTCCTTTCTACCTCAGAGAGTTTTTGCAGTCCTAGGGATTCCTCGGCTCAAGGGCATTAGTTATTTTCCCTCCGTTCTCACCCCTTTGTGGGAAGTGGGAGCACATGCATCCTGCATGTCTAAACATAGACTAGGATAATGTGTGTGTATCCTAATTCCCCCTTTGCATTTGACCAATGAAAAGAAATTGAAATATTAAAACCAAATTGTAGGGTCTCTTGCATACATCTCAGAGTAGAATTAGAATAGGGTCATTCTAAATCTGGCTTCCTCCTCTGGAAATGGAGTCCAGCTGCCAGGCCTGGTGGATTCTCCCAAATTCTTTGTCACTGTAAGTTTTTTTTTTTTTCCTCTGCATACCGAATGGCATCACACCACTACCGAGATCACTCTTGCAACTCCCTGTCTCTGTGTCTCCACATTCGTGTTCCCCTGTACACAGTAGAAGACCACAGTAGGCTCTCTTTTACCAAGCAGGGGGTTTGGTAATCACTGGGCTATGTTGACCAGGTACTCAAAATCTCTGAGACAGCATGAGCTAACCAGCATTGTATACCTGGCAAAGTAAGAATGACTCAGGCTACCCAACCCTTTTCGATGGGTGGCTCAGTCCTTAGGTGTCAGCAAATGGCCATCATCTCTAGGGAAGGAGAACATGGTTCTGAAAATGTCACTGCTTTCTCTTCATCCAATATTCAGTTGTCTCACTTTTTACCCAACAGGCATAGAGAGGACATTGCTTCTTTCTATCTTTTTTATTCCTTTTTTTAAAAAAAAACTAATTCTTTTCATAAAACCTGTTGCTTTACAGTAAAAAGCAACCTGGCTTTGCCTCCAAATGTGAGTGTTGTATACACACACACACACACACACACACACACACACACACACATTTTTCTTTTGAACTCACTTTCCTTATTCATACTCTGCTGCCATTTAGGCATGGTTTCCTTCCTGATAGTCTACCAGATAGCCAAGTGAACTGTATTTAGCCTTAACCTTGTGATTTCAGCTGAGAATGGTACTAGCACCACCTCTTCTTTTATTTTTTATTTTTTAATTTTAATACCAAGTTAAACTTTATTAACTGAGGAAGAGAAAGAGAGAGAGAAAGAGAGAGCTGCTATATTCCCATGTCCAGTTTTCTATATAAATGTAATACAGACTACATAGAAGCTTTAATCATTGTAAATAATGACATGCCACCTCTTCTTAATGCTCAAGTCCTAGCTAGTCAGGCCCTGTAAGAGTGATCATCTCTCTCTATCCCGCAGTCAGCACTGCAGCACTGATGGACAAGCCTTTGTCACTCATTCTTCCTTTCCCAAGGAGAGTCTCCTTTTAGTTCTTTACCAGGAGAGAGCGAATGGTGGTGCTTACAGACTGCATGGCCCAGGAAGCATCTGTGCTACATTGCGACTGTCAGTCTCCTCTTGAGCAGCCCTCTTGAGTATATTTGTTTCCAGGCCTGGGTCCCTGGTATCACCTGAGCGCTCAAGGATGCTTCCTATCATCCTGTCAGTCTCTGCATGGACAGAGTTTAAAATGATGAGTGGCTACCACAGCAACCTGTTTTTCTTCCTTTTACTTCTCCTTTGCTCCCCGCTGTTTCCTATAAACTCCTTGCCAATAGAGCATTCATCAAGGTCTCATTTTAGGCTTAATTATCATCTCACTTTGATTTTTCTCTCAACTTTGACAAGTCCTGTTGTTACAAAGCGGGAATATAATACAGTGCTGGCTAGAGAGGAGGAAGGAGATGCACTTTACCATCAACTGCATTTTAGGGAAAACATCACAGTGATTTCTTTACCCTTGCCCTGTGCACATTAGGGGTATGACACAGTCCTTCAAGAAAGATGGTAAATGATAAATGATTTCTCACTTTCTAACTGCCCAAGTTGATGGTAGAAGACCCAAACCATAGAGGTCATGGGGTACAGAAAGCAAGAATGGGTTAAATCCTAAAATATAAAGGCTCCTCAATTCTCTGCGATAATACACACACGCGCATACACACACACACACACACACACACACACACA
>NC_034594.1:51876952-51916203 GCF_900095145.1 Mus pahari
ACACACACACACACACACACACACACACACACACACACACACACTATATGTTTTTTTGAGACAAGGTTCCTCTGTGTAGCCTTGGCTGTCCTGGAACTCACTCTGTAGACCAGGCTGGCCTCAAACCTGGAGATCAGCCTGCCTCTGCCTCCTTAATGCTGGGCTTAAAGGCTTGTGCCACCACACTCAACAACATAGGTCTTAATTTACAGATCAGTAAAGTAAGGAATCGAGAATGTGGTACATCACCGTATGCAGCACAGCTGAGATGAGATTTTAGTAAAGGAAGCCTGGCCCCAGGACTCAAGAGTTAATTACTGTTGTTGTATTTTAATTAAAGATGTCAAGTTCATCAAAGATGTTGGCAATGAAAATGGTCTGATGCAGCAAAAGAACAGATGATGTCTTGGTGAGGTTTTGAGGAAACAATGGGAATTCCATAGGAAGAAACATGGAAGAAGTGAGTGGTACACGGTGGAAAGTCAAAGAATTTTCTAGGGACTGTGTGTTGAGGATCCAAAGAAGAGCCATTTAAAGGATGAGAGGGACACAAAGCATCATGAGTGAGAGTGAGCGTGGAGGCTGAGGAGGGGTGGTGGTAAAGAGGATGGAACCGCATAGGCAGAGGTAGAAAAGAAAGTCTCCATGAGTGGTTGGGATCTAGACTTTGGAAGTTAGATCCTGGCCAGTATTTTGCATAAAGGAATAAATGTTCAAATTGGACCCTAAAACATATTATTTTCTTGGTAGAAGGGGGAGTAAGTCGTTCAAGAAAACATACAAGGCAAGATGACTCTGGCTATTGGTGATCTGAGTCTGCATCTGCCCGTTAGGACAAGCAAACCTAGGGTAAACTGGGGGACCAAAATAAAATGCCTTTCTCACTTTCTAACTTTCCCTCAATTAGACAGCTTTGTGCCTTCAAAGTTCTCTCCAAATTACCATTGCAGACATCTTGCGGATTCCCCAAATATAGTCCCATGTTGCCTACCAACACGGATCCATCCTGAGAAATCACTAGGTGAGATGATCACCATGTAAATTCACAGAATGCACGTACATGCATACAAACCTCTGTGGCACAGGCCGGTCAGTCCACATGGCCTACAATGCAACAGAAAGATTCAGTCAGCATGACTACGATAGAAGTGCTGCCAGTATGCTGTGATGTGCTGCTTTATGGTAAACTTTTTACTAGCAGGAGTACAGTAAATGATGAAAGCATGCAGTCACTAAACTCATCGAGAAATGGTGTAGGTATTTATCACTTTCAAGCAATATATCACTTTCAAGCATACAGTCACTACTGGACTTTTATATGGCTGGCAACACTGTGGTCTTATTTACACCCCCATTGCTATGGACACATGAACACTGTACCATGCTAAGATGTCATAATGGCTGAGAGGTCACTGGGTGATAGGAATGTTTAGATCCTCTTTTATTTTATGGTGCCACTGCCGTATTTGTAGTCAACTGTAGGCTGTCATACTGTTACATGTCACATGACTACACATACACTCACTCATCAGAGAGGACTCATGGAAAGCCTTGTTGCTTTCATCCTTTGAGATACATCATAGCTCTCTAAGAATAAGAAGATATAGCCCTTTATATCATGCAACAAAGGCTTATCAATAACGACACCTACTTATCTATGTATCCTAAGGCTGTGAACTTAATTCATTCCAATAGAAAGATGTGTAGGAAATTGGATTATTGTCAAGAGGAGAAGGAAATGGGCCATATCTGGAAAAATATTGCAGGGTTCTTCCCTTCCCATGTACCGAGCCCCTAAGTGTCGATTGTGTAAAGTAACTACCCCTTTCATTTGTCTGATCAGGGATTTATAAATTGCAAAGAGAAATCACATGCATGAGCTCATCTGAGCTGGATGGAAGCTGCCATTCACACCTCTGTCATCGAGACCAAAATACCTTGTGACTTCACTCAGCAGCTAGCTGAGGTGTGAGGGACTCGGCTGTGCAGGTGGCTTGGGAGGCTGGGGAGGCGGCCCGAGAATGACTTCCATGTTGTAAGAGGAGAGGGAGAGAGAAGAGCAAAGCCTGGAAACCCTTTTTGCTTGTGTTTAGGTTGAGACACATTTTACTAGATAGCCCAGGCTAGCTCCCTACTTGCCACCTTCCTGCTTCGGCCTCTGGAGTGCTAGGATGACAGCTATACATCCCTATTGCCAGCAAACCCAGTCTCTACATCATTCCCTTTGCCCATCTCCATCAGCTACATCCCACTGAGATGGGAAAGAACATGAAAGGGAAGGCTCTCACTTGGAAAGAGTTGATTTTGTTCCCATGACTTTCATAATTAACAAATTCATAGGATTTTCTTTTCTTCTTCTTCTTTTTTTTTAATTACAGCCAGGTCTGTTTCCCATTGCCATTATCATGGTAGTTTAATTTTTATATTCATGACAATAAATATTCTCTCCGGAAAGCGGGAGCTGAATCGTGTCTTCTAAACTCCCTTTTTAACATAGATGTTCATATTGAATTTTTCATGGCTTATGTGATGCAGGAAGGAGTGGAGGGTGGACATTAAGATCAAGGAGGGGTAACAGTGCTGGGGCCCCATGGAGGTGGGGGTTATTGCTTACCAGAACTCAGCTATTTGCTCTCCATGAGTATGTGAGAATGAGTGAACAAGGCTGGAAGGTAGATTCGAGGTTAGAGAACACAGTTTTTGTACACTTGCTTTCATAGCGCTTTTTTATTCCCACAATTTTCTACAGGGATCATCTCATTCATTCTCCTCATGTGGGCTCTCCAAATGCAGTTCACTCAGGAGAGAAAAACAGCAATCCCAATAAAGACGACCCCGCCTCTTAATAACCAGGCTAAGCTAAGGGACCCACACATGGCAATCCCAAGCACACATTCCCTGGTCCTAAGAAGTCCCACCCTCTAACCTGTCCACACGCCTTCCTAGCGCAGAGGCTATGTTATCGTCAAGAGGGACTTCCCTCCTGCTTCTGAAGGGGAAGCAGGAAATTTGTCTCCTTTCACTGACTTGGGCGCAGTCTCAGAATGACAAGTCCTTTTAGGGCAAGTCAGGACAGACCAATTAAAACAAGAGACATGACTTTATGTAGGTGGCCCCCTTTGGGGTCTGAGATGGTATGGTGAGGTGGTTATGACTTCTCCCGCGTCTGAATTCTGATTCAGAATTTATAGTCCTTCTCTAAATCAAGTGTTCAGGGTTTCTTCATGAGTGAAATACCTTCATCTTGTTTGGGCTCAATTTAATTTTACTTATTTAATTTTATTTTTTTTTGAAGCAGGCCGGCATCGAGAATCAAAGGTGCTGAATACCATTAATGACAGAGCTGTGTGAAGCAATTTTTTTTTTTTTTAGAATAACAAAACAAAACTATTTCATACACCAGTAAGATCTTCAGAAAAAAAGTTCAAGACTGAGTTGCGCCATGGCAGCCATGGAGAAGGCTGCCCGGGCCTTTTTCTCATGAGAGTGGAATGTGAGTTTTATTTGGATGAATACATTATTAAAGATAAAAATCAGTCTAAAGGCCCAGATTGACCATAGTGCCAATATTCTTTCCCGTTTAAGGGAGACGTGTGCATTTGCGTGTTACCACTTGGATGTGTCCAGAAGCATTGAGAAAAAGACCTCTTCGGAACACAACCTGTATCGTGCCCTTAAAAAAAAAAATCTGCTTGTCTGCATGGAGCCTCTCCCTTCTGAAAGTCTCTATATATACAAAATCCTGTCTTGAAAGGCCTAAAGAAGATACTAAGTCGAGGACTTGTTGAAGGACTATCTCCCCAGTTTCTTTTCTGTCCTCCCCACACCCCTCGTCTCTCCTCCAAGGAGTGCCAGAAGGGGTAAGGTTATTACATTAAATAATAATTCCTGACGTTCAGCTCTTGCTTTCGGACGGCCTTGGTTACGGGACTGTGTTTGCTCAGGGAAAATGGGTCACAGATTGCTGAAGGGGCTCCTCACCGTGCGGTGGTTAAGAGCTGTTTGTTTTTCAAATACCTTAATTGTATGGTCTACCAGAAAAGAACAGCACTGAAAATTATACCTCTGCACTAACTGCAACCAGATGGGCAAAAACAACAAGGCGTTTGAAAAAGATAAATGCCCCACAGTCCCCCTGTGGCTGGTTTTATCGCCAGTTAATTTCATAATGGCTTCTTCTGGAGCAAGGCGGTGGGGTAGGGGTGTGGATATTCCCCTGGGGTAGGAGCAGGGCCTCAAAGAAACTCGGGCAGCTTCTAGAGGGAGGGTCCTCCTTGCAGCCCAGCCGATGTGGTGAGAACTGGAATAAATGTGTTGGTTTGGGACTGAGGAGATGGGCGGAGATGTTGGGAAAATGGAATTCGGAGCCCAAAGGCAGCGCATCCGTCCCTCTTTGACTTTTCCTGGTGTTTTTCATTTTATATTGCCTTCTGCTAAGGACAGTGCAGAGAGCGATGGTAGTGTTGGCTACTAGAGCAGAGACAGTGGTAAACACGCTATTAAATAATCTATCTGATCGGTCATTGTCAGCTCACAGACACAGACACCAAAGCTGCTACAGAAAGAAGGGTCCGCGCTGGACTAGGGTCGCGTGGATGCCTGAGTGAACTCAGGTTGAAGCTGAATTCTGGATCTTTGGTGCTTCTCCCAGGACCACAGTGTCCAGGCTCCAGATCAGCTCTGTGGGTATGCTGTAAAACCCAAGTGACCAGCTTGCCAGACGGTCTTCAACCCACACATTAGTTCTTATTACATGCCACACTTACAGTATAGAGTAAACATACCGGATTCAGGGACTGTGAAGAAGTGGTGTGGTGAGGAAGTCCTGAAAGAGACGAGGCAAATGAACTCGTTGACCCTCCCTTAGGGAGCAGCTATGGGACCAGGGACCGGTTATAGATCTCAATTTGGAAAGAGTTCTCCCTCTCCTGCTCGCTCACCAACTCTGACCCCAGTGACACCAACAAGAAGTCCTTGAAAACGGAGGACAAGGAAGTGAATGAAGTAAGGATTCTCCTGGCGTTCAGGAAGATCAGGGAAGTAAAACCAAAACGGTCAGTCTGTTACTAATGTCTTCTTCCCTTCTAGAATGATCTCTGTTAAAGCCCCTGGGTCTCTGTGTTTTACCTGCTTCAATAGCAACAAGTCCCCAGCCACCCCGATTGGACCTGGCCTCAAAACGTTGTTACTACTCTCTGAAGTCTCCTTTGGCTCTTGAGCTCTCCCTCACCAGAAACATTATCAGACTGTAGACCTTCAATATCTTCTCTGTTGTGTGTCAATTAAACCTCAATAGAACTGGTTTTCAAACAAGTTTTACATTTTTATTACCATCTTATGCTTAGCCACAGACTACTGAGAGGTGGGGGAGATATATGTGTGTATATGCTTTGGGTGGTTATGTGCACATATATATATGAGGAGGTCAGAGGTATCTTCCTCTGGTATCAACACTGGTATCTTCCTCAATCACTCCCCACCTAGAGCTTGATGATCCAGAGAGTCATTGACCACTGAGTTTCAGAGACCCTCTTATACCAAGTTTCGATGACCAATATTTTCGATGAAAAATATTGCTATGTGTCTTGCTATCACAAGATTTTGGATAAACATATATTTTCATTGATCTTAGATGTATGACTAAGAGTATGATTCCTGTTTAATATTTTGGTGGGACTGAAAAATTGAAAGCAACCACACCATTTTGCACTTCTCTTAATGATGGATGACAGCATTACTCCATGTTTTTCAAGTCCTACTGTTGCCTGTACTTTTGGCAAGAGTCAATCTATTGAGTGAGAAGTGATATCTTCTTGCTCGGGTTTTTACCCCTTGCTAAATGCTAACTGGCTATTCATAAGCCTTCTTCAGAGAAATCTCTGTTCAGCTTGCTGCCTATTTTTAACCTGTTAATTGTTGGGTCATTGTAAGAGTTCTTCACACACCCACTTTATATATGAATATATGAGGGGACTGGAGATACGGTTCAGTGGTTAATAGTGCTTCATTCTCTTCTAGAGGACTCCAATTTGGTTTCATACACCAATTTCAGGTGGCCCAAACCTCTATAATGTCAGCTGTAGGGCATCCAAAGGTCTCTGTGAGGATTCTCACCCAGAAATACACACATATACATAAGCACAACATAACATCATACAATTTGCTGATGTTACCATGCATTGAACATCTTGATTTTATTTTAGAATACTTACTGCTTATTTTCATTGATTTTTGTACATTGATCTTATATCATAATTCTGTGTGTGTGCATGTGGGGGCATAAGCAAGCACAAATGTATGTGTGTGTGTGGGGGGGTGAGTACTGCTTAGGATTTTTAGATAGAAGAATTATGTTAGAGATATAGACACTTTTACTTTTTCTATTCAGTATGAATGCCTGTTCTCTTTGCTGTAGAATGTACTGAGAGGACCCTCCAGAACAATGTGGTTTAGAGGCAGCAAGAGTTGAATCCTTATCTGTTACTAGAGTGTTGAAAAGCTTGCAGTCTTTCATAGTTAGAAGTGATGCTGGCTTTGGGTTCTTATTAATGCTCTTCTATTCTTAGCTCAAGTGTTTGGATCATGAAATTGTGTGGATTATGTCAAATGGTTGTCTGCATTTAACACAAAGACATGTAAGTTTGGTCCTTAATTCTACTACTGTTCTGTGGTATGCTGATTTTCTTATGCTACTTCAAACTTGAATTCCGGGATCAATCCTCTTTGGTTGTGATATTATTCCTTTTGTACACATCTGCATTCTATTTTCTGGCATTTTTGTTGAAGATCTTATAATCAACATCCATCAGGGGCATAGATTTTTATATTCTTTCTTTGTCATGTGTAAATCTGGTATATCAGCTCTTTCTATGATCCTCCACATACCACTTATTAATTTGTGACAGCAAGACACTTCATTTGCAGAGGTAGGAAACACAGCACTCGGTGGGAGTCAGCTACAAACTGTTATGCAATCTCCATCCTTAGATCACAATAAAAGAAGAACGACTCTCAAGGGATTCCTGAGGTCTCTGTCTGTCTGAGGAAGTACAGGAGTCAGGGGCATTAACCTGGTTGTACCTTGCTGTAGTAAACATATATATATATATATATAGGAAGCACTAACCAGAGCTAACTAACCCTCTGTCTGAGTTATGTCTTCAGATCACTATTGCCTGAAAGGGGGAACTGTGGCATTAAGTATGAATGGAACATGAAAGACTAGACCAGGCAGCAAATGATCTTCCAGTAAAACAAACAACAACCCAGTATTAAAAGGTACAGACCCTTGGGAGTTTCCCTTTGGACAGGTTTGAATGTAGAGTCCCAGCCATCTGTCTCAGACAGGCTTAGGAGAGTATATGGATGGATTACTAGAAGGGTTCTTCCTAGACCTTCTAAATTACATGTGCTAAGATTTGTCACAGGGCTGGCAAGATGGCTCAATGGGTAAAGGTGCTTCTTATATTTGATCTCCAGTTTCCACTGACCCGTTACCCTCCCCCCCACACACATCATGTAAGCACATACAGAAAAAAAAATGGAAGAAATAAAATTTCTATTAAAAAAAAAAAAGGCTCTTGCTTCATCCTTGGCAGCTTCCACCATCAGAAGCTATTTGGTTTACCAGCCACCTCAAGGCGAGACTTTTCTCTGACTCAGAGATGGTCTTAAAGTGACTCTGCCTTCTCCTTTCCTAGCACAGAGAGACTTCAGGGTCCCTGCTCAGCCTTCATGGCCATGGTGCCGCTGCTGAGATTCTCACACTCCTCAGGTTGCCTGTGGAGTGAGGTCACAAGGGATTTCAGTTTTGTGAGGATCTTGTGAGTCACAGAAAAGGGGGGGGGACCGCTAAGCCTGGGTACCGACGTAAGTCAGGCTTTCAGGATTTTATGACTCCTTCCCTCTCCCCTTCTCTTCTCCTTTCTTTCCCTCTCCATTTCTATCCCTCTCTCCCTTACACATCCTCTTCATCTTTACCCTGCCAAGGAGAATATGAAAAAGGTTGTCCTATTTTTTTAAGAAGTCAATGTTTGACTTTTTTTTTTTCCAATTCAGAAGCAAAGGCATTTCCAAATCTCCCTGGGTCTAAAGGTGACTTTTGTTTGTTCAGTGGGGAGTCATGTCCTCACTGTGACCCCTGGCTGGCCTGAAACTCACAGAAATCTACCTGTTTCTGTCCCTTCCCCACATGTGTGTGAAACAACAATTAAAGAAAACAAGGCTACAAATTTGATGCACTGTCATCTTCATGTGGAATGGCCTATCGGAAGCTCCAGAGTTTCTGAAAAGGATGGCGTTCTAGTTGGGATAGGGCAGACTTGGTTGGGCTACTGAAAAGATGATGGAATCATCTATTGGGAGACTAAAAAAAAAAAATAAACAAATAAAATCAGGTTTGGGGCACTTGTTATCTCCACATTCTTGCATTTTGATTTGGAATCCAGGAGCTAAGAGTTGTAAACTGGATAAGAAACTGACCTCTGCCAATAGAGTCACCTCATTGTGGTCAGTCTCTGCCATCAAGCCCCAGGTGCAGTCACTACCCTTTCATCCCGCTAACTCCCCTCCCTCTCCCAGCTCCTTCCTCTTCTGCTACTTTCAGGTGCCTGCACCCAGTTTCCCAGCTCAGCATCCACTCCTCTTCTCTAGTTAAACCAGTGGTTCCTAACCTTCCTAATGCTGTAATCCTTTAATACAGTTCTTTATGTTGTGGTGACTGTCCCCTCCCCCAACCATAACATTATCTCGTTGCTACTTCATAACTGTAATTTTGCCACTGTTATGAATCACAATGTAAATATCGGATGTGCAGGGTATCTGATATGTGACTTCTGCTGGGGGTTGTGACCCATAGGTTGAGATCCATGCTTTAAACTGTTTCTAGACAGTAAAGTATATATTCTGTCTTTTCTCTCTGAAGTCTGACACCTTCTATGATTTCAGATACTTTCACAAAGAGCTCTGTTCCCTAAAGACTGTCTTCCAGGATAATTAGGAAAGCAAAGGGTCTATTCTGTTCTTTTGTGTCTCTATTCATGTGACTCCCTGCTTCATGTCATCAAACCTAAAGAGCATCCACACAGGCTGAAGTGAAATCATTTACTCTACCTGTTTGCAGTGATGTTTAGAATCAGTTGTAGCAACGTTGATCTTTTGCATGCTGAAACTTTAGGACCCTAGAAGTGTTCAGAATTTTGTGAACTCAGGAGAAATTTATTTCTTAGCACAATCTAGATGAATCTACACTGGATGTCATTGGGGGAATGCATGATAATTTTTGTCTTTCATAGAAGCTCTACTTGTGATTCCACTCACATAATCTCTGTTGCTGTCATCTGTCACTTTTCTGGACCCTCCTTCATGTCACCTGTTATTTTTGAGGACAATGAGATTGTATGGATTAGTAGTGATAACAGCAAGAACCGTTTCCCATATTAAGCAGCAGCAGGCCTTAGAGAGACCTAGCAGGCTCTATGGTTTATTTCCATTACGTCTTTTATCTAGTGTTTCAATGGGAATTTATGGAGTGTGGATCTAGGATGGGGGCAGGGATGGGTATTATGAGGAGTGATGACGGATGGGAGGAAGTCGCTGACGAGCTTTGCCTTAGACTCTTTTGCTTCTGCATGCTCTGACCTTGAGAAGATAATGGCCATCTGTTCTCCATGTCAGCTGGGGAATGGGCAAGGGGACGATGGTTAATAATGTGGCAGAGAGGATCAGGGCACACAATGAATTTCACCACTGACAAGCTCCATGGACACTGGAACTATTGACCAAGTGCTCTGTGAGTGGGGTGACATGCCCTTCTCTGGAGGCCAGCAAACATATCTGTCTGACCAAGTATAAATGTGGTGTGACCCAGGAGGAGAAGAATGGGCAAATTCATGCTTGATTCTTGCATTCCAGCCTGGCAATATTTAGTTTAAACCCCATTCCTGACCAAGGACGTTCAGGTTTCTCAGTGTGATTTGAACTTTATCTTTTCCTCTTCACTTAATTCCCCTGGACAGGGATGGCAGTGTGTTTTCTTGAGAGAGACCAGTAGTTTCTATTTCAGGTATTAATAGAAACACCAAGAATTTACAGACATAAATATTTACATTATAAAGAATGACAATTGACCCTTGTAAAGTCAGTGTGATGTGGGAAGTGTTGATTTGTGTTTCAACACATCTTAATGATAAGCCAAGGGGATGAGTTCCAAGAAATTTGACTCAGAATTATCAAATGTGATGACTTGAAAGTACCTTGAGAATCATCTAGTGAATCAGTCACAGAGACGGGATAACAAGAGCAGGGGGTTCAGCGGAGGTGGGCAAGTAATAAACATGAAACAAGATGGCAGAACTGTGGGGAAATGTTGAACTCAGAGGGTAAAGACAAAAATGGCTGCCTTTAAAGCATCAAAAGGAGGAGGCACCAGCTGGTGGTGACCCTCTGGAACCAAAATACTATTTCCTGTCAGAGATGCAAGAGAGATGGAGGAGAGAATGGGGAAACCAGAACTTCTGGTATTTGATAGGTGTCACTTACTGTTCTTCCTCATACATTGGAGTGTCTCGGTTTCTTTAGGAAGAGCTCTATTTATGGAAGTGGAGGTATTTAAATATTGAGCGACATTTGATTCTAATGCAGAAGTAAAAGAAACTATGTTAGGTTAGTTAAAGTTATCACATTGGCCTCCAATATGGAAGCATTACTAAGGATTTCCTGTGTTCATTTTAGTTTAGACTCTGCACTTTCCCTTTTTTTTTTTTTTTTTTTTTTTTTTCTTTTGTTTGCCTTTTTCTGAAGGCAGCAAAACTTCCCGTGAATCTTAGTCTACAGGGACAATTTCACTCAAAGGGGTCATCTCTCCACCAGGACTGATTGCCAAGTGACCAATGCCAGTCTGATCAATATAAAATTTTCGACAAGAAATTATTCCCACTTAAGGAATCTACTGTCCAGTATAACCTAAGGGCTGCAGAGGCAAGCTTGGTTGATTCTGACTGTCTTGTGGTTGGAATTAGTAACAACCTGTCTTCCAGTGACGAGGGCCAACCCATCCCTCTGTACCCACAGTTACACAGGAACCTGTGCTCATGTGGAAACACTCCAATGTTCCTTCCAGAACCTGAAGGATAGCAGGAGAGTACAAAGGTCTAACTTCGGGGACAGTCTTGATCCACAAGCCCCCTGCATGACTCAGATAAACAAATGACCCAATTAGTCTTTCGCTTGCCCATTTCCACTCATCAAGCATTTTGAAAAGAATCCTAGTTAATTACAGAACTTCTGCCAGAGACCTCTTCAGGCTCTCTCCAAGTTTTGGTTTCCAAGAATTGAGAAGTCATTTTGAGAGGACAAAACAAACCAGAGACGAGATGGTGCAGGACGCTCAGGACTCAGTGAGACACGAGTCTCCTCTGATCACTTGCCGGCTGCCAACAGCCAGCTTTTTGTTGTTGTAACCAATGCCTGAGAAAACAGCTTAAAAGTAGTAAGGCTTTGCTTTGGCTCATGGTTTCTGAGGTTTCATTTCATGGTTGGTTTGCTCCATTGGTGTGGAATGGTTATGAGGCAGAACATTATGGCCAGAAGTAAATAGGGGTCCAGTTGCCTACATGGTGGTAGCCAGGAATCAGAGAGAAAGAGAGACACTGAAAGATGCCAGGAACAGGATATCAAAGCCATGTTCCCAATGTTCCATTTCCTCCAATTAGGCTTTAACTTCCATCAGCCCATTCTGTATGACCTCATTGGATTAACGCATGGATGAAATCATGGCCCTGAGGATCATCTGTCAGTAGAGCAAACAGCTGGAGACTGTGCCTTAAGCAAAGGAGCCTCTTTCCAGAAACACTTTATACCTAGACCCTAACATTATAGTAGCATCCTTTCTTATCATCCGTGGGATGTATATCTATGCATGAGTTTTGTTAACTTTCTAACTGTTTCCTCAAACGCCTCCTGCAATGATAATCCTTTCTTCAAAATTTACTGCCTTTTAACTGAGGTCCTACTTTAAAATGCTTAGCATAAAGTATGACACATTGTAAATATTCAAAAACAGTTATCCTGGTATTTATGAACGTCCAAATAAGTTAGTTATGCCATTTCATAGCTATGTCATTTGTCAACAGAGGAGATCTCAGGATATGATTCCGGTCATACCAGTGAGATCACTCTCTGTGGAGCCTCATCTTCACCAGGGCCCTTCTGCCCACTCTCACCCCTCTGACCAATTCCCACCATCTTCCTTTTGAGGCTCCTGTATTCAAGTCTCCTTGACCTTACTGGCTCAGGTTCTCTCCTCTGCAACTGTAACACCTTCTGCAGGAGTCCTCTCTGGAGCTCAAGCATCTATCGGAAGCATCCAAAGAGTGTACCCACCAGTCACTCTGGGATGAGGCAGAACATCATTATGGCAGTGTGTGGAGCAAAAAACCTGCTTACCTCATGGTGAGCAGGAAATAGTAAGACAATTTGCAGTCCTAATAGCTCCTCTACCTGAGTTGGAAACACAGTTAGCCTTGTAGCTTATCCCTAATTGCATCACATAATAATAATAATTGCAACTACAACTATCACTTATTCAGCTCTTATTATATTCTAGGCATATGTTTCTACTTTAGTATACCTATTAATACTACAAGGCATGAATTACTTTTATTTATTTTGTAGTTTATTAAAAAAAAACAAAACCCTAGAGCTCATTGAAGTAATGTAGCTGACCCCGAGTCATGTCAGTAAACCATTAAGCCAAGATTCAGCTTCCCTTGTTTGACTATGTTATGTCCCTCACCAGAGACTTGTTACAACATATATATTCCGTAGATACAAAATGAATAGTGGTGGGCTTGTGGAACAGCAGAGAGGATGCAGCATGGTACATATGGGCTAAGTTGAAGCCTCACTGTGTATTCAAGATCTCAAAGGACAGGAGGAAATTTTCTGGTCCCCTCATCTTCCTATTTCCTTTGCAGAGTGGAGAAACTGACACAGAATAGTAGAGTCAAGAAACCCAGGTCCTGCATAGACCCTTCCCCTGCCATGCCCAACAGCCTGTTACTGCTACCTACAGTTGAATGTTTCTGGACAGGCTGGGCTTGATGAAGTCACCAGTAACATACTCAAGGCTCCAAACAACATTGCAAAAATGGAGAAAAAGAATTATGCGGTAGAGGATGCAAGAGCTATCCTTCTCGGAAGACTTTAGACTTGAGGCTGCCTGAGCAGCTGAGCGTCTGCTAGCTTGCTTCCTTCCGCCTACCAAATGCCAGGTACATTGCAAGCCACTTGGTACATACAGCCTTTCTTTAAAATACATAATTACCACAACCTCATCCAAACCCACTGACGGATGTGCAGAGTGGGAGGACTAGGTGACATCTCACCTGGACTGGAACAGAGGGGAAGTGCTTACACATCCCTTTCTCCACAGCCACATAACTTCCTAAGTTATATCGTCTTCACGGACCTGGAGATCCTGCACCTGGTTTCTCTATCCTACCCCACTACCCCACACCTCTTGGGGTGCCTCAGTATTTATAAAATGTATACAAAAATCCACCCTGCGTCTCCGGTCTCTTCCCACCTCACAGCCCACTCCTGGACCTGTGTGCTCAGTCTTATGCAAATGAACCAAGCACCTGCTGGGAACAAGAGATGACAGGAAGATTGGCTTGCTATTTACACCTCTACATTCATCTCACTTTCTCAACTACTCAAGATGCATCAGGGAAAGCCTGGAATGTACATGTTTTCCCATAGCTTGCCTTCCTCCCAGTCTTCCTATAGTTTACTGAAAGCATGAAGCGCTCATAATGCTGAGCATGCTCAGAGATGACATGCGGTAGAAGCCTTCAGAGCATCCTCACCCTAGAAGGCAAAGTTGTATTGAGGCCCACAACAGGGAGGCTGGGGTAGAGCCCTTGACAGCTATTTATTTGTTTATTTCTTTATTTAATTGGTTATTTATTATTAGATATTTTCTTTATTTGCATTTCAAATACTATCCCGAAAGTTTCCTATACCCTCCCCCCCCCCCGTCCCTGCTCCCCCACTCACCCACTCCCATTTCTTGGCCCTGGTATTCCCCTGTGCTGTGCCAAATAAAGTTTGCAAGACCAAGGGGCCTCTCTTCCCAATGATGGTCGATTAGGCCATCTTCTGCTACATATGCAGCTAGAGACACGAGCTCAGGGGTTACTGGTTAGTTCATATCATTGTTCCACCTACAGGGTTGCAGCCCCCTTCAGCTCCTCGGGTACTTTAGCTCCCCCATTTTTCCATCCAATAGCTGACTGTGAGCATCCACTTCTGTGTTTGCCAGGCACTGGCATAGCCTCACTAGAGGCTAAGCAATCTACAACAAACCAGTAGCCAACATCAAAGTAAATGGAGAGAAACTCGAAGCAAAATCAGGGACTAAAATCAGGGACTAGACAAGGCTGCCCACTCTCTCCTTACCTATTCAATATAGTACTTGAAGTCCTAACCAGAGCAATCCAACAACAAAAGGAGATCAAGGGGATACAAATTGGTAAGGAAGAAGTCAAAATATCATTATTTGCAGATGATATGATGATATACACAAGTGACGCTAAAAAGTCCACCAGAGAACTCCTAAACCTGATAAACAGCTTCAGTGCAATAGCTGGATATAAAATTAACTCAAACAAATCAGTGGACTTCCTCTACACGAAGGACAGATGGGATGAGAAAGAAATTAGGGAAACAACACCCTTCACAATAGTCACAAATAATATAAAATACCTAGGTGTGACTCTAACTAAGGAAGTGAAAGATCTGTATAATAAGAACTTCAAATCCCTAAAGAAAGAAATTGAAGAAGATCTCAGAAGATGGAAAGATCTCCCATGCTCATGGATTGGCAGGATTAACATAGTCAAAATGGCCATCCTGCCAAAANCAATCTACAGATTCAATGCAATCCCCATCAAAATTCCAACCCAATTCTTCACAGAGTTAGAAAGGGCAATTTGCAAATTCATCTGGAATAATAAAAAACCTAGGATAGCAAATACTATTCTCAACAATAAAAGAACCTCTGGTGGAATCACCATGCCTGACCTTAAGCTGTACTACAGAGCAATTGTGATAAAAACTGCATGGTACTGGTACAGCAACAGACATGTAGATCAATGGAATAGAATTGAAGATCCAGAATTGAATCCACACACCTATGGTCACTTGATTTTTGACAAGGGAGCTAAAACCATCCAGGGGAAAAAAGACAGCATTTTCAACAAATGGTGCTGGCACAACTGGCAGTTATCATGTAGAAGAATGAGAATTGATCCATTCTTATCTCCTTGTACAAAGCTCAAGTCTAAGTGGATCAAAGACCTCCACATAAAACCAGAGACACTGAAATTGATAGAGGAGAAAGTGGGGGAAAGCCTCGAAGATATGAGCACAGGGAAAAAATTTCTAAACAGAACAGCAATGGCTTGTGCTGTAAAAATCAAGAATTGAGAAATGGGACCTCATAAAATTGCAAAGCTTCTGTAAGGCAAAAGACACTGTCAACAAGACAAAAAGGCCACAAACAGATTGGGAAAGAATTTTTACCAATCCTAAATCTGATAGAGGACTAATATCCAATATATACAAAGAGCTCAGGAAGCTGGACTCCAGAAATTCAAATAACCCCATTAAAAAATGGGGTAGAGAGCTAAACAAAGAATTCTCAACTGAGGAATCCCGAATGGCTGAGAAACACCTGAAACAATGTTCAACATCCTTAGTCATCAGGGAAATGCAAATCAAAACAACCCTGAGATTCCATCTCACACAAGTCAGAATGGCTAAGATTAAAAATTCAGGTGACAGCAGATGCTGGCGAGGTTGTGGAGAAAGAGGAACACTCCTCCATTGCTGGTGGGATTGCAAGCTTGTACAACCACTCTGGAAATCAGTCTAGCGGTTCCTCAGAAAATTGGACATAGTCCTACCAGAGGACCCAACAATACCTCTTCTGGGAATATACCCAGAAGATCTTCCAACTGGTAATAAGGACACATGCTCTACTATGTCCATAGCAGCCTTATTTATAATAGCCAGAAGTTGGAAAGAACCCAGATGTCCCTCAATAGAGGAATGGTTACAGAAAATGTGGTACATTTACACAATGGAATACTACTCAGCTATTAAAAACAATGAATTTATGAAATTCTTGGGCAAATGGATGTATCTGGAGGATATCATCCTTAGTGAGGTAACCCAATCACAAAAGAAGTCACTAGATATGCACTCACTGATAAGCGGATATTAGCCCAGAAACTTAGAATACCCAAGATACATTTTGCAAAACACANGAAAACCAAGAAGGANGACCATCNTGTGGATACTTNNTTCCTCCTTAGNANANGGAACAAAATACCCATGAAAGGATATANGTACAGAGACAAAATTTAGAGCTAAGATGAAAGGATGGACTATCCAGAGACTACCCCATCCAGGGATCCATTCCATCATCAGCCACCAAACCCAGATACTAATGCTCATGCCAGCAAGATTCTGCTGAAGGAACCCATGACAGCTAATTCACCTCATAGGACATTTTTGAGACAACAGATCCAAGGTGAATAGGGATACACATAATTTCAGATGTGGTGGCTCCTTATTCTGAGTATATCTTTTATACACATTTAAGCACCTTTCTGATACATGTCTTAACTTTAAATTTTACTTATTTTCTCTCTCCCTCCTCCTCCTCCTTCTCCCTTCTCCACCCTCTCCATCTCCCCCTCCGTAACCCTCTCTGTAGCTATATGATCTGGGCGTGAAACTGTGGGTATAATTTGTGCTTTGGCATCAGTTGGAATTCTGAACTCAGCTTTCTAAAGTCAGTGTGCACCTTTCTCGTGGTTGAGCAAAGGTCTCTCTGGTTGTTTTTGTTTCTGTGGTGGTGCACACTCCAGTGCCTTCAGCTTTTGGGCAGTTCTCCTGTCTCCTTCTCCCATTTTACCACAGGAGTTCTAGGATTACAGATTCTCAGTGCTATATCCCACAGTTCTCTTGGGATGGGCTCAGTGAGGTCTGGGAATTGAACTCAGGTCATCAGCTTGGGTGGCAAGTGCTTTTTACCTTTGAGCCACTTTTGCCAGCCTCCATTTCCTAACTTTTTTTTTTTTTCACTATGTAAAAAAGAATACCAGTTAAGACATCCAATGGATATTAGTAAGAAAGCATAATGAAACCAGATACCCTGATCTTTTGAGTTTTAGGTTTCAGTGTACCGTGGCCTAGGAGTGAACTTGAAAGCTATGATTAACGAGGCTTTGACATGACAACGTTTATGGTTTCAGTACATAGAGCACTTTTGGACATTTAAAAGCATTTGCAGATTAATTTGCTTTTCCTCCCAACACTGTGTGAGCGAGGCAGGGTGTGGGTTATCTCTTTTTATATATGATGGCTCTCTGGTCCAGTGAGTGATGTAGCTCCCTAATATGACAGAACCACTGCCCTAATAAGCCCTGGTACTCAGGCAGGACAGAGATAAGGACACATCAGGCTATGAGCAGGGAAGGGGTCTAGGCAGCATGATTCTGCAATCCTGAGTGCTGCTGGCCAGGCTGGGCCCTTCCACCTCCTCCTCTCAGCCCTGCACCCCAGGACCTCTTTGTCCTGGCCAGTTCTTGCTTTGAGCTCAGCACAGAAGGCTGGCTGCTTGCTTCCAAGTTGGCTGTTTACTGGTGGAAATTAGGTGCCAGAGGTTTTTGCTGGTGGCTGCTCTTTCCCAGCACTCTCCCATGGTGTCATATTTTCTCAGCTTGTTCTTAAACTCATCTTCCTGACCCTCCTGGTGCTCAGTGACCCTTTCTCAGGTCACGGAAATGAGTTCACCGCAGACTCCAATACCGCCTTCCCTAAGCATCCATGTTATCGAAACCCTGTACAACTTAGAGGCTGGATCGCACCACATCCACCAAACTTGGAAGCCCATCCCATAACTGAAGGTGGTTGGTGGGTTAAAGGAGCCCAACAACCCACATTCTCCATTTTAGAGTTGAAAGCGTTATAGACCCAGGCGCATTCGGGGAGCCCCGCCCAACCTCTAACAGCCAGTTACAGGGAAAGCTGGTAGAGACTGCCTGTTCCCACCTCTGTCTCCATCTCATCCCCTTTCCCACTTCTCGCTGTCTACATGAAGTCACCTGATAGGTCCTGACCATGGTATCCGACGGCTCCTAGCAGGCGTCCTTCCTGAATCTTTTATACTGTTCTGAGACTTCTAGGAAGATTTACCTCTGCTGCTGGAGTCAGGGTTCTTCTGAAGCCCTCACCCAAGTGAATCAGATAAAACTCTGCCTTTTTTTCCCCCTGTGTAGCACCCCCTGGCTGTCCTGCCCAGAACTTGCTTTGTGGCTGGCCTCAAACTCACAGAGATCCATCTGCCTTTGCCTCCTGAATGCTAGGATTAAAGGTGTGAGCCACCATGCCCGGGCTGGGCTGTAAACTCTAGCTTCTTAAGTACTCAGCTTTCTTCATACCTAAAGCATTTGACCACGGCACAGTTAGGAGTGCACTGGCTTGTTTTCCCCATCTAGTTGAGTGCAACTTAAATGCGGAATTTTCATCTTCTGTTTTCTCATGTTGCTTCTAGGTGAAGGTGTGGTAATGTGAGCCCCCACCCCCATACATAACAGTAATGTTATATCCCATGGACAGTAATGTTACATCCCTTGCATAACACACTAGTGCTATATCACATGCATAGCACCAATGTTATGTATTATGTATGTTTCCACATACAGGAACAGTTCTCTCTCTGAAAGGAAAGGGGGCTGCAAATCACAGAGAACCCAGGGCAACCTAATTCACTGAAAAGAAACAAGACCATTTACGACCAAAAAAACTTCTTCACCATACTATTCACAATATTCTATTAACTGCTAATAGTGATATTAGTAAATTAGTGATAAACAAGCCGTAAATGGCATTAGCATGCCATTCTGATGTAACAACCTACACTATATGGTTGTTAGAATATAAATATTATATATAATATAAAGTAAGTATATTGATTGGAATCATTCTGAGCAATATATTCAGATTATTGCACTGAATTCTTACCACATTCTCACGAGGTGGAAATTACCATGGTTGTAAAATTACCATCTGGAGAAACAGATACAAAACAAATATAAGAGACTCATAAAAATGATAAATCCAAGCAAAGACAACTGGTGATATTTAAAATCACAGGACTCTGAGGGTATGGATTGGGTTTACAGGTACCCTTGGCAGAGACTGCCCATCAGGCTGAGTCCTATTTCAAATGCAGGGTTTCTCTGTGTGCATCATGCTCACGGTATTTAGTTGTGTATTATTTCCAAATGGAGATGAAGTTCATTGATCATTTAAGTATTATGTTCACTGTGAAACAGTTCAGCACTGTTGAAAAGTAAAACTGTTCTGAATGGTTTCAGAACCTCAAGATAATCACTGCTATTGCTGTGGTGGGTATCCCATTAAGATTTTTTTTCTATGCATAAGCATACATGAATATCCATGCTTTCATTAAGTGGAGTAATGCTATATGTATTTTATTACCTTTTTTTAAAAAATGATCTGTTCTAGTTAGTCAACTTTGCACAATCTAGAATCATCTAGGTACATAATTTCAATTAAGGAATTACCTATATCAGGTTTACCCATGGGCATGTCTGTGGAGGATTTTCTTGACCATTAATTGATGTAGAAATACCCATTCCATTGTGGGTGGCACCATTCCCTAGGCTGGACCTTGGTTTATATAAAAATGAAGAAAACTAACAAAGAATCAGGCTAGGCAACATGGATATATTCCTTTCCCTCTGTTCTTGACTATGACTATAAGACAACCAGTTGTCTCAAACCTCTGTGACTTAACCACATGGTGGACCATAACTTGGAATTATAAGCCGAGTAACTCCTTCCCCTCCACCAAGTTGATTTTGATAAAATATTCTTTATCACAGAAAATAAGACTAGAACATAATACAGCCTTATTTTCAGTGTTACGACATTTTAGAACTCAGATAACTTTTTTTTTTTTTGTGTTTTTTCAAGACAGGGTTTCTCTGTGTAGCCCTGGCTGTCCTGGAACTCACGTTGTAGACCAGGCTGGCCTTGAACTCAGAAATCCAAATGCCTCTGCCTCCCAAGTACTGGGATTAAAGGCATGCGCCACCACTGCCCCGCTCAGATCACTTTTAATGGTTAGTGTTATCTAAATAACTAGATATGCAGTTTCCTTATATAGGAGACTTTCCAGAACACACCTCCCCCCCCAAGTGGATTTCTGAAATCACACTATAAGTCAATGTCTTTTCTATGCAAAAAACTCTGTAACCTTCATTTGTATAATGTGAGGTGTAATGGCAAAGCTAACATGAATTCCTTACTCCTCCTTCATGATTTCATGGGTAGATGTGTCCTTAACACGGACCTCAACAACCTCAGCATACCTTTTCCCCCATGTTTTATTAATTTGACACATTTTATCTTTTTTGTCCAAAGGATGCACTTTATAGACTCTTGGCATACTCTTGAGTTGCCAGCATCACTACTCTTGTGCTTCAGGGTCATCATTAAATAAAGTAAGGTTAATGGACCTCAAGCACCTGGATACCTGAGATGCCTAAGTGACTTTGGGGGCGGGAAGCATGTACAGCAGAAATGCTCTGGACAAAAGAGTGATTGGCATCCTGGGTGAGCTAAAGAGGTGACATGAGATCTCAGCCTGACACTTGGAACAATACACATTAAAACTCAAGAGCTGCCTTTCTTTCAGATTTTTTCCATTCATATTATAGGTCAAGCTGAAACTGCAGAAAGTGAAATTATAGACAAAGGGACTACTCGATTGTAACAATGTATATTTTTTTTTCCCAAAGTGTTGCTATTGTAACCATTGATACAATTTTTAAATTATAAATATTTTTTTCTTTTCCGTTCTGGCTAAGCTTGGATGTACCCCGTAGTCTAGGTTGTCATTTCTGTTTCTTTGATCAGCAAACAGGTTGAATTTGGTCATCTTTTCATTGACTACTGTTTAGCATTCCTTTCTTAGGTTTCATTATTTTCCTCATTTCTTTCTTCAGTTCTAGAACAATTTGAATAAGAGATCCAGCCTTGTGTTACCAGATACATTGCAACTGATGCTTAGAAGCAACTTCGAAGGTCTTCTATCCTAATCCCCCAGCTTTACAGATTGTTAGAGAAATGAGGTAGCTCAGCGTGTGTCAAGGTTTACAGTCCTGAATTTTACAGTGATTTGTTAAGGTTTCTATCTAATATAGACTTCTTAAAAGACAAAAATATCTCTTTCCATTGACCATGTATGTGTACCATAGAACTCTTCATGAAAGTGGTGCTTTCTGTTGCCTTTTTTCCCCCTGCCTTTTCTGTGCAAGGTTTTCTTTGTTTCCAGTGAGAACAGAAGTAGGAAATGTTGGGGAGAAGATAGTTTCACAAACATCACTGGGGATGTTCATCTCATTAGAGGGAGGACATTGGATCTGGTAACTTTTGATAGTCTCTGTAAGCCTAAATGACAGTTTTCTGGATCTCTTGGATGCTTTTGTGTGCTAAGAGCACTTCCCCATCCTGTGTGTGACTGTGAACATGGTTTTACAGGCTGATGTTCGCCATGATGGATGAGGGCTCCTCCAAGAACCTGCTAACAGCTCCGAGCACCTCCTTTGAGAGGACATTTGAAAGCTGCTTTCATGGTGTGATTCGGACTCACATCTGTTTTTCATGCCTTTCCATAATGGGAACTGCATTTGCTTTCCCGTTGCTGCAAGAAGGGGAAGGGCACAATCTAAAATTAGGAATCCTGGTGAACAGAACGTACACTTGTCCCTCAACGTTACAGGTTGGCTTCTTGTTCTTGATTTATTCTAAGAGAAAAATATTCTTAGCCTAAAGGTCAGGGGAGACAGCTTGAGGAAGCAATCGTTGAAGTCAATTGGAAGACAGGAGAATGAGGGCGGGGGGTAGGAAAGCCATCAAAGTGTGTTTATTGCTAATAGATTATTCCAGACTTCCTCTCTTAAAGGGAGGATGTGTGGAAATCTGCTTGTTCATTGTGCAACATAGCGAGTTAAGAGAGGCGGGGGGGACCCAGAATTCTTAAAGGGAAAAAAGCCAGGGAAGAGTGAAGCAGGTGTTTCTTGATGTCCAGTCCTCAGAGGAACACTCACTCAGCCCTGGGAGGGAGCTTTCCACACCCTGAAAATTAAAGAAGCCATAATTTTCCATCAGCCGAATTCAGTGGTCAGACTCACAGTCAGCAGCAGCTTCTCCTCCTCACTGTACCTCTTAGCCTCAGAGGTGTGAGAGACCAGCGAAACCTCCCTTCTCTGGGGTCCTTCTTGCACCTGGAAGACATAACGACTGTGGATTCTGCTTTTTGAATGTGTCAAAGGTAGCTTTTGGTTTTGAGAATCCTCCTTTCTGTTTTGTCTATTTATCTTCCGGGATCCACTGGTAAGAGCTTTTCAGTTTCTCTATGTCCTGGGTCTTATCTGCTTTAAAAACAAACCACAAGCAACCAAATCCCCCGAACCAAAACAAACAAACAAACTTGCCCACATCTATCCATCTTTATTTCCTTCCTTCCTTCCTTCCTTCCTTCCTTCCTTCCTTCCTTCCTTCCTTCCTTCCTTTTCTTTCTTTCTTTTTTCTCTTTTCTATTTTTGTATTGAATGGGGATGTTCATATCCATACCTAGTATACACTTTCTTTACCCAAAAGTAAAATAAGAGGTAGACCCAGTTTGGGGGTGGAATATTGCTATGAACTTGCACACTACAATCCCTAAAGTTATTGAGTCCTTAACTGAGCTCCTCTAAACCCACTGAGCAAACTAAGATACTTGTGACTTAGAAATATGTACGTTACATCACGATGGTTGTAAGCTGGGACTTTATAAGTATTTGTGAGCTTGCCTATGCTCTCTCCTTTATTCTCTCTCTCTTCCATCTGACCACTTTGCATTTCTCTTTTTCCTTCCCAACAGTGAGTAATCCAGGAGGAAAAAAAGCATGTATGTGAGTGGGTATCAAGGACCCTCCCAAATTTAAAAACAAAAAGATTTACTAGTTCCCTTACACATTTTTTAAGACTAAGGGAGAGTTAAAAAAAAAATGAAGCAAAGGATGAAGGGAACGAAGGAGGAAGAAAACAAAAGAGGGAGAAGATGAGCCAGGGCATTGGGCCATGTAGAGAAAACACCATATATCACCCAGATGTTTGTCTACAGTGGCCCAAACATCAGGCTTTGGGGAGACAATTGGAAGACACAATGCTTCTTTCAGGGCAGACAACTGCTCACGGCCCCATGGCCTCTCTCCCTGTGAGTGTGTCTATCCCTTTCAAGCCTTTTTGTGGTCAAGTTATAAAGGCCTGTTTAGTAGGTGGGATGACGTCACACTGACCACAAAAGCTTATATTTCCTGCTACTAACTACACAGCCCCTGCTGACGAAGTGGTCATTACAGAGCTAGCTTGTTCTGTCTGGGTCACTCGGAGTGGGGATAAAGGCACTGGGGGGAGGGAGCCTGTTGAGAGAGCACAGCCATTATTCCCAAGTGTGTCTGCTGGCCTGCTGATTCTCATCTTGTTGGAACTAAAAGATGAAAATAGAAGTCCCTTTGTGCTTCCTGGGGCTCTTTCTCAGGAAGGATGCAGGAGCATACTGGGCGGCCACATGGCAGAGAGAAAGGAACAGATGAAATCCAGGTCGTCGATTCTGATCTCTCATTTCTATGCAGAGTGATTCCATCTCTCTGCCTCTGAGCACAGCAGTCTCCATTTTACAAAGGAGAAAAGGATTTTATGCAGGAATCGAATGAGATCATGTGACTGAAAGTGAGACATTTTATTATTCAGATATAAACATCATTTCTTCAGGGTCCTTACAGTATCTGGGACACACGGCAACCTTGGGTTCTCCTTTTTGAATATGTAAAATATAGCTTTGGGTTTTGAAAAAAAAATTTTTTTTGGTCTATTTTCCAGGAGTAATAGTAAAGAACATTCTCTTTGTTTTTGACTGTTCCATACATCATACATTTCTATATAATGTATTATGTTTGTATCCACTATATCACTATCTTCTATGCCTCCTCTTTAGCTCTGAGATTTTTCTTTTTTCCCACCTAATGTCCCAGTGTCTACACTATTCAACAAAATAGCATCCCATCTTCCAAGGATCGTTGATAGTTCTTAGGCCCTCAGGAAGAGATGAGAGCCTTCTGGGGAGGGGAGCAAACACATCCTTTATCCATGGTGGGAAGTTAAAGGTCCAATCTTATGTGGGTTCCTTGTGACAATGTCAAATCTTGGTGGCAGTGTTATAGACTTAAATGAGAGAGGAAACTTGCCAAGTTGCCATCTAAGAAGCCACACCAAAACCTCAGAGCAACAGAGAGAAGAGAGAAAGGATCAGGGAGATGCCATGGAAACAGTGGTGTTGAGTCGGGTCTAGGAATGTGTAAGATTTCAGTGGACAGCAGTAGATTAAAGGTGGCAAGGTAAGGAGCCACACCCATAAACCCCTAAGTGTTGCCTGACATTACAGCAGCATACAGCCTGCTCAGTGCCAGTGTTTGGCATCTGAACTGCAGATGAAACAAAATTACACAACTACAACTTTTAAATATTTCCCACAATCAGACTAATTTCAACATTGACAGAAGCAGAAAAACCACTGTTTAGCCAAGATCCTATGGAATTTTCCTAGATTCAGCTCTGAGCTTAGACAAAGAAGGGCTTGAATTCCCCCACTTTCCTTTCTTTAAACCACCCCCCTGCCCCAGCTTGAAGGACTATTATGCACAGGACCACAACCCCCAACAGGACTTTGGCACTCATCTCCATGGTGATTAGAGAAGAGATTTGTTGCTGTTTTCCATGTAACAGGTGATAGGGACAATTATCTGCCTAACCAGCTGCTTCCAGATTGTGGATCAAGATTATTCAGGTTGCTTCTCTATGAAAACAAAAACTTGAAAACCTTCCATGTTCTTTTTACCCTGTGGGTCTACCATGCGTCTCTTGGGGATATGTTTCCCAGCTAACATTAGGGGCCTCTCTTAGGAGCCTCTGTTAGGTCTAACATCCCATGCATCCCTGTTCTGAAGCCATGGCACCCGCTGTGTCTCAGCAGCCCCCCATAAGCTACCAGCCCCTGGCACAGACATCAGCTCCGTTAACTGTGTTTCCCCTGGAACACCCTGGATGAGCTGCTGACAGGGACCACAGCTACTGATCGCATTTCCTAATTTAAAAAAAAAAAAAAAAAGTGTGTGTGTGTTTGGCAGTAGAGGAAAGTCAAGCCAGGCAGGCAACTTCAGAGTCCAACTATAGGGGAGAGGGTCCTGGGTCCCCTCCATTGAAGTGTTTGGGGGAGAGCAGGGATCCCAGAAGCTGAAGTGACTTTCAGAGAAGGACAGCATCCCTGTAACCCCCGGCACGTCTCTGAAAACAGAGCTGAGAGAGAGTCACAAGTTAGAGCATATGAGTAAGCTAATAAAAGAAATAAAAGAACATAAAAAAATGATAACTGGAACTCAGGAAAAACAATAATTCTGAAAAGGATCCTGAAGACTGTTGGCTGAAGCCAAGTTAACAGTCCACGATATTATTACGAGACTCAGCAGACCTAACACTAAAAGTACCCCAGGGACAATGCCGGAAGGAGATCAGCTCCTGGGAGAAGCGTGTGGGTGGCACCAGAGAGCAATAGTTGAGAGTGGGACAAAGGACTGGAGTTACAGCTCGAAGAAACTGGGGTCCGCATTTAGGAAGATAAGAAGACAGAAGAAGTTCTCAAATTAAAACCAGTACATGTCTGCCATAGACACAGGGCTCGGTCATTCAATGTAAACTCAGAAAAATAACACACTGTATCCCCACATATAAAACATATGCATTTTTAAAAAAAAAAAATGAAAACAAAACAAAACAACCAAACCCCAAACAACCTGGAGGCCATTGGCCTAAGAACCCAGAGTGATGATAACTTACTCAGGAAGGAGAGCATGTCTCTTAATGATGTCAATTGACTATATGAAATTACTCATACATTCATTGTCTCCAAAGAGAGAATCAGAAAAATGCTAAGAAAGGGACACCTTTGCACTGTTTTTGATGCCGCAAGAGACTCTGCTTCAACCTATTAAATAACTACTTTTCTAAGCCCCAGCTTAAGTCTATCTCTCAGTCTCTATCACTTATGCACCATCTTTAGAGAAAAGAGTATCTTCTCCATGATCATGGTATCAAAAGAGACTTCTTCTTCTTCTTTTTTTTTTTTTTTTACAATATTAAATGTAACTGTTAAAAAATAAAATGAAAGAAAACCCAAGTCTTCATTCCTAGATGTGATTTCCATTCTCCCGAGCCACATTCTTGACTGATTATTTTTTTCCCCTGCGTTGATTCACATTTGGCTGAGCTAACATGATTGGCTCTTTTGAATTTGGAAAGACACTTCTTCACTGACCCAAATAATCTGTTTGTTGATTTTACTCAAACTAATCTATTGACTGAATTTCTTGCCCTTGTTTTCAAGTGGAAAGCTAATTACACAGCCTATGTCTGTGTTTATAAGAGGTTTGTAAGTGGACGTTCATTAGCCTGAGACCAGTTTTCTGGAAAGCTTGTGAGGTTACAACACTTGAGGAGTAGAGAAAATGAAGAGCTTGGGTGATGCCCAGTGTAAATCTCAGATTCGAGAGAATCTTGTGGCCAAAAGAGTCTCCCTGACTATGAGGCTTCCCAAAAGCAGATGTGAAAGGCTCCCATCTGTCTAACCCCCTGTTGATCCCTACCACCCTGTTGTCCACAGTGCCTTGTTAAACTTGCAGCTTAAAGTACTACCCTACTTTTTCTTAGAACTTTGGAGATGGACCTTACTCCATGTCATTATTTTTCAAGTAGTTATGAAATTTATGCATGGTACATTATGCATACTAATTTATGTACAACCCACTTTAGCATAATCTACACATGCCAACTGAGTGTGTGTTTCATGGTCAGCTTTGTACATCATCCATGATTACAGAGTGTCTCTGACTCAGACTTGAAGACCTACTACTTATGTGGCCTTCTACTGCTATCAAATTCAGGGCAATGCCAACACCAAGCCTTGCTTTGTGCTTCAGGTACTAAGGAGAGTGAGACCCATATGGTGGTCTAGTGCCCTCTTGTGGATTTCAAACTGAGAGTTCTGAGCTTTGGAGCTTCTAGTAGGATCACAGATTTCAAAATGCTGCTACAAAGCACAAAAATAATGCTTCTTCCATTAAGAACAGGACAATGCTCTTATAGAGCTTACCCAGTGGTGGTAAATTCATTGTACTCTGAGCCACTAAGGACCCTTTGGAGTGTACAGATCAGTAAAGTGTAGGAGTTTAATAAGACCTTTGGACTTTATATACACAGTATAAGCCAAATCAATGTTCAAAAACCTCTTCCCCAACTTGACAATAACCCCCAGTTTGTCCATTCACTGTTGTCTGAACTTACTCATTCACCAGCTCCCAGTCTGACTCTGTTCCAAGTAATTTCACATATTTAATCTGAAAGCAAGAAAATTAGGATAATAGGACAAGTGATCTCAAAAGCTGAAAACAATTCTCATGTGAACAAATCCTAAATGGCTCCAGTGAACCACAAATGGATGCTGGAGATGTTGGTTTACATAAAGAACAGTGTATTGGTGATCAACATTGTATGACAGTGGAGCTTCCTTGTTAGTCAAGAAAAGATGGATTGGTTGGGGTGTGTAAATAGTCCAGTACATTGGAATATGATATCTTTAATAAAGTTACTAAATTTTAGGGGGTTCACACGCTTATCTGAGAACATCTTACTGTTGCTGCTCAAATAGTTCCAGTAGTTAAGTCATCTCAGTTATTCAATTCAGAACCCTTCTGGTGCGTTTTACATTCATAACTATCATAGCCACCTCCAGGAAATCATAATGTGTGTGTTTATGTGTGCACATATATGTGTGAAGTTGCATGGCATATGCAAGCCCATTTTGATAACTTTTCTGCTTCTGCCTTTCTAGATTGTAATGGGACCGTTGGCATAATCCATCTTCCCTTGTATTTTGTCTGTCAACTGCTTTTTATTACAGCAAACCTTTTATACCTCCATGCCTAGCTGCATCTAGTGTCAGCACACAGACTGGAGAGCTGTGTGCATTTGCTTAATTCTGATTGTGTGACCTACAATGAGCCTATAATCACCTTTACTAAAATCTACTACTCACAGCACTGAGAAATGAATCAAAACAAAACAAAACAAAATTTGAGAAGAGCATTCATGAAAAGTCAGAGTGATGGTTTCTTAGCCCCTAGTAGTAGGGACAGTGACCTTGGTTTCAACTTAAGCTGGGACCAAGGCAGTGGAGACGACACGTATGACTTTCCAGTTTGATACTACTCTTTTCAAGAAGTGGAATGATGTCAAAGTTAGGGACTGACTTGGGTTGTCCTCACAGTTTTTCAGTGCTATGATCTCTTTCCTTTGGGAACTCTAACATAAACCTTGGAAGGAGACAGCTAAGCCAGCACAACTCATGAGGACCCGAACTAATCTAAATCTTGAAACCTCTCAGCCTTGATTGTTGTTTGCACTTATATTTTCCATAGGATGTAGAAACTGGTTTCCTTGCTTTGCCTCCTCATAAGCAGCTACACCACACTTCCTCCCTTCAGACTGAGGTGGGCTGGAGAAGACAGTCTTCTTTGGCAAAAGTGGATTCATCCTTGCGAGGCTAACACTTGGACTTAAGGGAATGCTGGTTTGGATTTTTGCTCTCTTTTCTCTCAGTGACTCGCCTACCCGTGTCTTGGCAGAAGAATCAATAACCCATGTCCTGGAGCTCTAATGACAGCCCTTGGCTATAACAGAAGAATTCTAAGTGCATTGGCTCTCCCTGGGAAAGTCACACAGAATGGTCACCAACCTGTGAAATCAGCCACCCACCTGGTCAGGGAGCCATTTCACAGCCACAGGAACTCCAGCCCTGTCAGCTGTGCCATATGGGAAGCAGAAAGTGTTTTTCTCCGTACATACGGCTCTGTCACACATTAATAGGGGGCATTTGCTCTCCGTCTCAGCCAAATGCCTGCACTGTCTTGAAACACATGAGAAGATGAACTTGGCGTGACATGCGAGGGAACTGGATATGAACTCTGCAAAGTGAATCAAAGCACAAATACTGTCATGCCATACCATCCCTGCCTCACTGGAGAGACAGGGAATGCTAGTTTCTTAAAAGAGAAAAATACCTTGAAGTTTTAGAGAGAGCATAGATTGCAACTGCCTTCTCGTGGCATAGTCACCAAACGCAAAGTGTTTAAACAAGAGTCTTGGCGATCAACCCTGACCACACCCCCTCCAACCCCCACTCCCACCCCCACAGACCCTCATTTTTCATGTGGAAACTGAACTTTAAAGAGAGATGGTGATTTGCGGGGCAGCACTCAGGTTGTCGCAGCCCAGTCCTTTCCCTCCATTCCTTCCCATGATGCCCCCCCTTACAATGTATCTGCCGCATGTCATCCCTAGGATGCCCACCCCTCATGCACAAATTCAGTGAACGAATCACAATGATTCCCTTGCGGTACTTCCCTCAGGGAAAACTTGTATCCACGCCCTCACTCTCCTTTATCTACAAACATCTTTATTCATCCCTGTGGACAGGAAAACAAAGCCTCAAATAGGCAGCAAAACCTGCATCTTGATCCCAAATTCTTCACCAAATGCTGTAGGAAACATTTCTTAAGCTAACAAAGGAAACACCGATTCTAGGGCAAATGATCTGTGTCTGTTCCTTGGTTGCCCTGTGTAACATTTCTACATATCCCGGTCCTCCGGTTCTCAAAATCTTTCTCTCCCTCTTTTCCTTGTATGTAAGGGTTGTATTGTGGAGTTACCAACTGGCACTAGAACCCCCAGACTCACTGATTCTGTGTTCTGACCCATTGTAGACCTCTTTAGACTTTTCCATATTCTACATAAAAAAGCTTCTTCGATGAGGGGTGAGATTTATGCTTATCTATGGGTGATAAGTATTTAGAATACAGCTAGAAATTGTGTTGATTTGGGGAAATGGCTATCATAGGTTGTCTGTGGTCTATAGCTATGCTCTCTCTAGTTTTGGGTAGTGGGCCAGGTTTATAGTACCTGGCACAAATTCTCTTCTATTGAGCAGCACTTAAGTCCAATTAGGCAGTTGTTGACTATCCTGGAGTTAGTGTGACTCTATTGTACTGCCCTGCAGGGCTGGTCATTGTGATGGTTCCAAGGCTTTCCAGCTGGGCAGACTATTAATTTTCTCTCTTGGCACCTTGCAAAGCACATTCAAAATTCTAAGCGTCTCAAAAACTAGAATCACAAAAGTCGTTGAGGAAGGATAGAGACACAGTCACCATTGCTGTTTTCCTCAAGGGGACATCATTTTCTAAAGGTGCATTTAGATGAAATACATGTGGACCAATGTGTGCATCCCTCCAAGGAATCAAAGACAGTCAGACTGGGGCATGTGCCTGAACCAAGTCTAGGCAGAGGCTTGCAACTCTTCATTATCAAAGCCTTTGATTTCATTAGTTTTTACTATGAAAATCTAAGCTACGTTTTAGTCCTGACATCAAGATAATAGTTACCCCATTCTCAACATTGTGACTACTCAAAATATGCCACTTAATTCTTTCTTCTTTTGAGAGTAATTAAAACTAAGTAGTTGCTTCTCTGAGACAGTTTGGATTTTAGTGATACTCCACAACATGATTTTTGGGAAACCTGGACTCTATTAATTGTCCAAAATTATATTACCAAGTTATTAGCATGGATCAAGAGTTTCTTAGGTAATTCATGCAGTGGAATTGAGTTAATGGAAGCAGGAGGAAGGCTGTGGAGGCAGAGAGGAGAATCATGCTAATGGAAGTAAATACTGTCCACAGTAGTCAAAGCTACATGCTGACGGGTATGTGTGTGTGTGTGTGTGTGTGTGTGTGTACGTTTAGTGTATGTGGTGCGTGTGTGATTTGTGTAGTGCATGAGTACAAGTGTGGTGGGGGTTGTGTGTGTGTGTGTGTGTGATTTTCATATGTGGTATGTGTGTATGTGTAGTGTGTGTGATGTGTGTGGGGTATGTGTGTGATGTGTGAGGGCATGTGTGGTTTTTGTTGTGTATGTGTATATATGTGTGATGTCTGATGTCTGTGTGTATGTATGTGTGAGGTAACTATGTGGTGTGCATGTGAATGTGTGTGTATGTGTAGTGTGTGTGAGGTGTGTGGTGTGTATGTGTGGGTGTGATGTGTGAGTGCATGTATGTTTTTTGTGTGTATATGTGTGACATCTGATGTGTGAGTACATATATGTTTTGTGTGTATATATGTGTGACATCTGATGTATGAGTGCATATGTGTTTTGTGTGTATATGTGTATATGTGTGATGTCTGGTATATGTGTGGTGTGTATGTCTGGGTAAATACATGGTATGCATGTCCGGTGTGTATGTGTCAGGTACCCACATTCTACAGCATGATCATGAAAGTGACAGGGCAATTTTGGGGAGTTGGTTCTCATCTTTTACTACTCTAGGTTTCAGGGGATCAAACCCTAGTTGCCAGGCAATTACTTTTACCTGCTGAGCCATCTGACCATTATTGATACTGTGTGCACTCATCTGGGTTTCAACTGGCAGAGGAATTTAAATGACTGAAGTATACAAAGGGTTTGATGTCCTCCATGACACTCTTATTAGCAGGATGAGGCAGAAGTGGGAAGAGAGCCCTCCCTCAAGCTGTGCCTTGATTTAGAAAGTAGAGCCAGCCCCTCATTGGAATTCTGTCTTGGGAGAAGAGTGAGAAGATTGCAGTACCTGACTTTCCAAGTTATGTCTGCCCCTCTCATGCCTGAAGCTGGAGCTTAGAAAGGTTAAGAGAGAGACTTTATGTGAGGCCATGCACCTCATTCCTTGCTGCAGTGTGTATCCGGGGCTGTCTTCCCTGCTGTCCACAGAGGAAACCGTATGGTAATCAGTGGCCAAAAATGATCCATTAACTGAGTCAGGATGAATAGATAGCTAATAGCAGGGGAGGAATGGAAAGACAGTTTGTCTGGAATCCAGCTTTTAAACATATCCTGTCCCCTCCAAAAAATACAGAGAAGCCTGGAGAAACAGAGTCCAAAATAGTATTTCTCAAATGTCTAATTGCATAGAGATCAAACATAGACTGAAGACAGAGTGTCAGTTAGCTATGGTTGACAGTCCCTTATATTCCGAGAGTTACTCAAAGCCATTTAAATTTTCTTTTACTGTGACTGCTTGTACCTCTGAGTAGCTTCAAGCAGAAGGATAAGCTGACACGTGTAAAAACCGCGAACTGTAACGCCAACTCCAACTCATTCCACCGCTGACAACTCCTGCAGGCCTCCTACCCTCTCGTTTATTTATAAAAACAATGCCACCCATCATGCAGGATATTTGTGAGTAGTAAATCAAATGAAGGGCTTGACAGCATCCGGAACAATTCCTGACAGACCAGGGAACAGGTGACAGAGAGCCATCTGAGGTCTCAGGATGTTTTCAAAGATCAGACAGCAGCTCAGGTAGTTGTCTTCCATTTCCCACACTACAGATTTCACACACTTGTTCATTATAAGTGAATTCACATTAGAAAGAATAACTTTGAATGGAACAGTCAGCCCACTGTGACTCACACACTTATAAGACGCTGCAGGATACGACTTGCCTCTCTCTCAATTCTTTCAACGTGGTTTGTTGGAATACTGAACAGAATTGTTGGAAAACCATACTTTTTTTTTGTTAATCTAGACAGCTCTTCTCATCTGAAATTACTTGTGATTTACCACAGTGCAGAATGACATCATAGGTTTCTTACTGTTTCAGCTTTTCTAAGCATGAGAGTTTGGGAAAAGGTATTTACTTTAATTAGACAAGTAATTGTAACATAACAATTGCTAGTTACATGAGGTAATAAATAGACTAATTGGTTTATTTACCATTCTATGATTTGTACAATGTTTCTGACTACTGTGGTACACTATAAATACATACACAATTTTATTTATCAATTAATAATTTTCTTCACTTTCCTTCTCAATTTAAAACGAGGGAAATAATAGGTCATATCTCACAGATTTATGAGCTTTAAAAGATGTGGCATATATAAAGTATTATTTACAGGGACAGTAGTGATCTGAATGAGAAGTGCCCCCATAGGCTTGCACTTTGGCTCGTTTGAATTGCCATAATACTAAGCCTCCAAAGCGAATCGAATCCTCTCTGTGTCTGCTGAGTCTGATGATGCTCAATGCTTATCTGCAACTTTTTATTCCTTATTTTTATGCAAAAAATTTTTCAACAAAAAAAATTTTCAACTTTTTTTGCTTCCACAGTGAATCTAAATCCTACCAAGGTGACAATGAAGACCCCCATCACAGGAAACTATTTCATACTCTGTGTTAACTTCCATCCTGTGGCCTGAAGTTCTGCTGTGTCTGTCAAAGCCTAGGGTGTCTGGGGGATTTCCCGCCCCCTCTCTTTCACTCTCTTGTATATTTTCACTTGTTTCAAGCATACTCTTAATTTACATCATCTGTTTTTTAATTACTAATCTAGATATCAGTTTAACTATGCTTTACATTTTTAAGGCCGATGAATCATGACGACAAAGTGGCCAAAGCTGTTCTCCACATTGGAGTTATCAGGGAGCCAGTGAAGTCAGGGAAAGGGAGTACTTGTGGGTGTGCCAGCAGGACAGCCCAGGAGAGCAAACACAACACAATACTGAAGGGAGAGCTGGCTGCAAAGGGGTGTGGAAGCCTGGATCCTCCATACCCCCATTCAAAGGTGAAGAATAGTGAACTCTTGTTTGTATGACAAGTAACTCAAAATGTACTTGGGCATATGTACAAACACACACTCACATACATAATCAGTAGTTGTAGCATCTATCTTGACATGCATACAGACACAATAAGTGAGGCACATGCGTCAGTTAGCATGGACCTGTACACACACACATACACACCACCACCACCACCACATACATACACATACACCCCCCCACCACATGCACATACATACACACACACACACACACACACACACCACCACCACCACCACATACATACACATACATACATACACCCCACCACATGCACATACATACACACACACACACACACACTCACATACAATACCACATACATACAAACACACATTCACACACACATACACACAATCAGTGAGGCAGGACAATTAGCTACTTTTGTATTATCACAAATCACCCCAATACTTAGGTGTTAAAAACATTTATTTAGCTCCCGATTCATGGATTCAATACCCCTGATACACTAAAGCTAGATGAGACTGCTGGGATTGTGGTGGTCTCTCACAGAAGCATGGCTGTACTTCCAGCTCAATAGCTCAGGGGTTACAATAATGCAAGCTGCAAGACTTCTTGGTGGTTGAACCCTAAACTCTTACGTTGTGTTTATGGCAATTTCACTGTTTGGAGGCCAACGGGGTGAGTCTAAGTTCAGGCTGTGGGGTGAATGTTGCGTAAAGAAACGCATACCCACCCAAATGTATTGGGGGCTCGTTTTGGAAACTAAAGATTAAATTTCCTGTGTTGAAAAAATAATGTTTCCTTTCTCTTAATTGCACTCTGCATATTTAATAGCACAAAGTAAACCCATTGTGTGGGGAGCCTCTGGGCCTTAATCCAGAAGATCCAGGGTAAATACTTTTACTTTTCACTCCATTCTCATTGAGGAATGATACAGTTTTGAGTTTTACAACCACTATCATCATTCTTAGAAAGACTCACGCCATGTTGTCAATAGGCAGCAGGGACAGTGATACCATCCTTGAAAAAGAAGGTTTCTAAAGGGCAGAATAATGCCCCATAAGATGTTCGTGCCTTAATCCCTGGAATGAATGTGCAGTGTGCAATATATATATATATATAGTGTGTGTGTGTGTGTGTGTGTGATAACAGATACACATGTACAAGTATGCATAATGTTAGATGGCAAAGGGGAAAGGGACTTTACAGATGTGTTTGAGGTGACAGAAGGTGACTGACTCCAGATGGCCATCAAGCCTTGAAGAGATAACATGACTCCTCTAGCAAAGAGAAGTGTGGGAAGGATGACCTGCCACTCACTGACATCTTTGAAGAAAAGGGACCATAGACTGAGGGCTGAGGTGGCCTCTGGGAGCTTGGAGTGGCCCTCAGCTTATGTCCAGCAAGAAAACTAGAATCTTAGTGCCTTAAGTTCAAAGAACTAAATCTCAATAGCCAGAAAGAGCAGGAAACATCACTGGCTGAACACTTAAATTTCAGTCCGGGAAACCCGAGTTACATTTACGACCCCCAGAACTCCAAGAAAGTCACTTTGCATTGTCTCAAACCTTGCCTGTTTATGGCAATTTTGTATGGCAGCAATAGAAAATGAATGTGATCTGATATAATTGCTCATGAACAGAAATATGAGGCGCTGAGGTTTTGGAGAGGGCTGGGCAAGACTTGGCTTCCTGGGGAGCTGGACTGCAGATCCATACAGTATACATTCACCAAAACACAATATCATCTTCACATCAGCAGCTGTGACTGTATGCATTTTCCCCTTTACTAAGCAAATTCAAGATGGTACGTTGAAGCTGGTTCCTTTTTGTCCTGTTAGCTACGATTTGTCCTTGCAGCCTGTCAAGGTATTCTGGAGTTTGTTTCTGTCATTCAGTGGTCCAGCCAGTTGTGGGTTGTCAATACGGATCCAACATGTAACTTCTACCACTCTAGGGTGAGGCTGTGTTTTCTACCTGTGGTATTCACCTGCTGCCCTGACCCCTGCCTGCAAAAACCTTTATGTTTTTCGAGGTGCAGATTGCTTCCCATGCCTGTTATGGAACCGTGTCTCATAACTCCCACTAGAAGTGATCTGACCCTTGGTCAACTCCACACAGGTTTATCATTTGTGTTGTTGTCTTGGTACAGGTGCACTCAGATGCTAACTATTCATTCTTCCTCTCAAATTGTAGTCTTTTTGAAGAGAAGGATGGTCTTTTAAATTTTTATATCACTTAAAGCCATGACTGTACGGCATAACATTAACAGGTGCTTTACTCAAAACCATTAGAGGGTCATAATTGAGCCAAGAAACAGTACTCTAAAACAATCATTTTTATTTTAAGTGGGTTGAGAAAACTATATAGGCCAGCAAGTACTCCACAAATAAACAACCTGTTACTCAAAGCATCAGTGGTTCTTTTGAGGGGAACGATGGCTTAGAGCAATGTGTATAAACATCATTGATGTGCCATATGCTTGGTTTTATGAGCATACTTCATCTTGGACTCCCAGAGAATAGCAGTTGGATTTTCAACTCGGAGAACCTAGCATGGTGATTAGGATAAGGATGTATTTAATCCCTTTGGCAATCTGTTCATCTGGTTGGTGAAGATTTCTTCACATGGTACCAGGGACCATCTCAACTCAGCATTCTCATGTTCATTCAACGTCAACAGCAGGTGTTAGTGTGAACGGGCAATGAACCAGCTAGGACAATACTGACTGTCCATATAAAAGACCCCCAACTCAACAGAAGTCACCGATAAGACTATAGAGAAAATGAAAAGACACTCAGAGGGAGAGTATTTAGAAACTCAACTCTTCAGCCACCCAGCACCTCGAGGCTTGTATGCATGTATTGTATGTACACACACCCAAGCTTATCACAGCTCCTAACTGTGGTCCTCAGGCTTGTTCCTCTCAAGGTCATGAGAAGGCTGGTTTTATTCAGTCACAACACCTTCCAGCAGAACAACAGTCTGTGTCATGAAAGAAATGAGCTCTTTCCTATGAACCTGCCACAGGACCTCTCTCCATAGTTAGTATCTCAACAGGAAGGGTACATGCCTATTCCAAACTAAGTGGTGGCAAGGCAGCAGGACGTGTGCTTGTGAGGAGAAACTCAGGACTGTAGATCCATAATAGGGTGCTGTTAGAAAGAAAGGAAGCGGTGAAAACTGGAAAGGAAGCCAATGAAAGTACTGGTAGTGAAGGTCAAGTCACTAAACCCCAACTGTATGTGTATATACAATGGATGCATACATCCTCCCGATTTTCCTTTACGTCTTTGTGTGTGTCCCCTTTTCTGAAATCACTCATGCTTTACTTGAAAGCTGTTAGGAAACTGAAAATTGTTTTTTCACTTTTCCATTGTAGTATTTAGACTGAAATGGAAAAACAGGCAAGCATACACACTTGCACGTGACGCTGCCTTGCCAGTCCAATTCTCACCACAGTTTTTGAAAATAAAGAATCCTCGTGAGGTGCCAACTCCTTGAGTTTCCATCCTATGTCAGGGTTTGCTTTTCTCCCTTCCAAATAGACAAGGATGGCTTATGTCTCAGACGAAGCCCTTGAAATCAGGATTGTTGGATGGAAATAGACATTTCCCCTTCCAGATACAATCAAGATGTTTATCCCACAACTGAAACTTAACTTCTTTATTGTTATTATCTTTCTCCCCAGTTTCCAAAGAGGCTGCAAAACTGAATGTGAGCTAAAGAAAATACTCTGAACCATTTTACAGGGTTTGGGAGGGTGGGTAAAGGAAGAGATGAGGAAGGTTGATTACTTTATTATTTTTGAATATTTAAAAACATGAACCTTTTAATTTAATGATGAATCAAGACTTATCCTACCCTTAATTCATAACTCTTGGGATATGCACTGTACTTCCAAAGTCACCTTTAGATTATTTATGTGTGATTCTCAAAGTTGATATGTAAAGGAGGTAAAATTAGGCACGTTACCCTGATCAACATGGAAACTACATTTCAGATGTTTACTAACTGATTCTAAGTCATAAAACATGTTAGTGGTCAAGTGTGCCCCAGTAATGAGATATCCTAACTTTTAAACCTGGTTTCCCTGAATTGCAAGTAGCTACCTGATATGTATGTTCTTCCTTCATGTTTCTTCCAGTTAACTAAATGGCTCACTTAGGCCTGGGGGTTAGGAAAACACACGTTAGAATAGCAAAGGCACCAAACAGCTTTCCCACAGCAGGCCAAGGTATGCAGAAATAGATACTGGTCAAAGAAAGGATCCTTTCACTCCTATGTACAGGGAAAGTTCACCTCTGCAGGATGGGCTGACCCATGTGAAACTGAGCTATGCCTTTGAGTTGAGAGTTGAGCCTGTGCGAGATGGATGCAGAGTTCAAAGTCGGATGGCGCTTCCTGGGAGCCCACAGACCTCTGGACCGATGTGTCAGGCACATTCAGATGTGTGTTTTCTTCTTTCTTTGGTTTTACTTCTGTGTAGCCTGGGTCCAGCCAAGCTCCACTCTCCTCGGTGTCCTCAGCCTCAGTTTACCTCTAAGAGTTCTTACTGACTCATCCCAAGCTAGGAGTTGCCAGGGAGATTCTAGTTCACAGGGAGTGACTTTTCTGCCTTCATTAGCTCCCCAGGAGAGCACAGCTGCAGGATGCTTTCAAATGACTGCCCCCATGGAATGTCACAGGCCACCACCCTGGCAGCAGACACTTCCTATTCCATCTACAAGCAAATACCCAGAACTGCTTGCCTGCCTTCCCAAAAAACCACATTGGACACAGCTCCCATTTTTCATTCCAGACCTGGAATGGGCTGGTAGCAACAAATCAGATGTTATTCTTGCCCACCCCCCTTCCCCTCCACTTTTGTTTAGGGAAAAAAAAAAATCACACCCTGAGCTGAGTCTTCTCTTGGTAGATAATTTTGGTAGGTTTCTATCACTATTACTAATACTTTTAATCTTGAGTAGCTAGTTGTCTCCTGGCACCTTTTGAACATCTGGAGCCAGGTCCTTGTGTCCACCTCACAGACATGGCAGAGGGAAAGTGACTTCAGGATGGGACAGTATTCTGGATGCTCCCCCAGTGTACTGCTCAGAAGACTGTCCAAGGACAAGTGTGTCCAAGCCCGTAGAGCTGCCTTTGTGCAGGATAGCTCCCTGATAGAGATGGAACCCTGCAGTCCATCAGGCAGATCATTCAAGTCTGAGTTCAAGGAAAAAAATAGAGAAGAGCTGGAGAGATAATAAGGAAAGCATTTTTCTTCAAGCCAAGAACTTGAGTTCAATTCCTAGAACATATATTAAAATAAAAAAGAAAGAAAGAGAGAGAGAGAGAG